>NW_015112627.1:100727-121746 GCF_001443285.1 Poecilia latipinna
AAAAACCATGATTTTCGTCTTATCCAAATTTAATGATAATTTGTTATGGTCAAACCATAGAGCAGATTGTTCAGCGTTCATCCGAGTGCCGTCATTTTCAAAAATATTGAATAAAAAATATTAACTATGAATATTTTTGTGCACAAATAGAAAAATCATCGCCACCTTCCTGAAATAATTTCCTTTGTCATTTTTTGCCAAAAATATATTGCCAAAATCACTTTTTGCAAATAAATAAAAATAAAAACATTGGCCATTATTTTATTTTTAAGAAGGTGACGAAGTAAAAGTTTATCCACGTTATTGGATATAAATTTGGAGCTTTAATAGAATATTTGTGCCTGCACATCTACACATTCACATGCCGGTCACATACGCTGTTAAATGTTGGATATTGTTGCGTTTTATTTTATTTTATTTTATTGCTTTTGTAGCATCTGGCTGCACATACACTAACGACTCCAGCGCAAAGCTCTGCCTTATTTTTGCCTGTTTGCTTCTGTTTCACCGTGGATGCCCTCAGCAGTCACAACAAAAGCGCTTTTCACCGTGGATGGATGGATGGATGGATGGATGGATGGATGGGAGGGGGGACAGCGGCCAGATTAGGACCGTTTCCAGCATCTCCTCTCGTAAAAACACGCCGCGGACACGCGCGCTTCCGCCAGGTCAGCACGGGCTGTAACACGCGCTCCGAGCACGTGCTTTGATCCGTGGAACAAGTGTGAGTTTTGGTCTGTTTTCGAGCGAGGCTGCTTTGAGCAGAACAGAAGCGCGGCTTGTTCGAGCATGCGCAGTCGGCCCACTCCCCTCCCCCCGCTCCTGTAGTTAAGCCAGCGCTACTCCAAATCTCCCCTCTCTTTAGAAAAACAGAGCCCTAACCCCGCTGCAGCCTCCAATGTTGCGTTTAAAAACACGTCCCCCATATCTCCGTGGAAAGCCGCAGCTGCTGTCATTTTTATTTAAAGCAGTCCAGACAGCGTGGCTGTGCTGCTGCTGCTGCTGCGCTTGGTTTGGGGTTTACACAGACCGAGCTGTAAGTAGGTCGGGCTGGGCTTAAGCGGCTTAACTACGTCAGCCTAAGCTGAGAGGAATTCATCCAAAGCCTTCCGCTGGTAGGCGGGGGCCTAAATGAGGCTGGCCTAGTTAAGCCTGATTCTTATTGTGTGCAGCACGGCCAGTTTTTATTGTGCAACGTAGCCGTGAGAGAACCCAGGACCAGAGTGTGAATCCATGCACTTCTTAGTCAAAGCCTAACAAGGGCTGATCTGGAGAAGAGAAGGGAAATGAGGCATAAATGAGTGTTAGGCCAGTGTGTGACCGGGGACCAAGAGAGAGGACGGCAGAGCAGAGTGGGGAGCCACAACTCTGAGATTGGGAGCAGTTTTAGGCCTGGTTTGGTCCGCCTCAGTCTGCTATGCCATAAGATGGCCTCCAACACTGTGTTCATGTCCAGCATGGTGGGTAAAGCGCGCTCTTCCAACTTCACCCTCTCCGAGAAGCTGGACCTGCTGAAGCTGGTCCGTCCTCACATCCGCATCCTGGAGGAGCACACCAACAAGCACGCCGTCATCGTGGACAAGAACAAGTGCTGGGACACGGTGGCGGAGCAGTACAACGCTCTGGGAGGGGACAGACCCCACCGCACCGCCCAGGGCCTCAGAACCCTCTACAAGAGGCTGAAGGAGTCGGCCAAGCAGGAAGTGATGCAGCGGAGACACGCCCAGCCCGAGTACAGAGGGAGCATCTCTGAGCCGACCAGGAGGATTATGGAGATGATCCCTCACTTGTTCCAACACGTGCCCATCCACGAGAAGGACCAGGCGCTGCGCAGGTACGGTCCAGCTTACACCTGAGCCCTGCAAACACTTCATCCTCCCATCCATCACGATGGCATACCCATTAAAAATACTTTGAAACAGTAAAACTAATTGGCTTTTTAGTTCCATCATTTTCTCAGTTAATGGTTTCGTTAGCAAAACATGAAACATTATTATTTGATCCCATGTGACATGGGAAAAATCCTTAGCTTTACAATTTGGAGAAACGCTCAGTCATTTAAAAATAAACTTCATCACCTGTGAGCAGAGCTGGGCAGAGTGTCCAAACATTGTGCAGAAGTAAGAGTAGCACTATTTCAACATGTTTTACTCAAGTAAAAGTAAAAAGTAGCAATCCAAGAAATTACTCAGGATTATGGAGTAATTCTGAGTAATTAGGGTTACTCCATAATAATCATAGTTAGGTTTAATTACTCCAATATTAGTTCTTATGTTTTATGTCAGCACAGAAAACATCAGATATACACACCTGGGCCTGGCATGATAATAAATGATCCAAAATGATAAATTGTCCCAGATTCTCAAGTAATATAATTTTAATGGCAAACAATGCAAGAGCAAAATGCTCAGAGATCAATAAACTTAAATTTCTAATTCAAATTTAACACTGGAACTGGAAAACTATTTAAACATTCAAAATAAGCAAACAAAACAACAGAAACGACAAATTAAATGAATTATAAATTCTCTGTAAACAATTATCCTTAAAAAAAAAAAATCTCCAGATAGCTCAGACTAAAGCACCAAACTGAAGACTTGTCAGAGTGTGTGGTAGAAAGAAGAAAACAATATATCATGCAAATGAAAATCATTGAACTTGTTTTAATGTATCATGATATTACTTAATTTATTGCTTATTACAACAAGTCTACATATACGTAACAGAGGCAAAAGATAATGTGACTAATCAGTCAAGATTGCCATTTTTTGTAAATCCTTTGTATATATTCTCGTAAAATGTGTTAAATTCTCTCAAATTAAAAAACACATCATGTCTTTAACCCACAGCGACATTGATGGACATTTATCAGACTTCCAGTGTAGCAATAAAGAACATATAGCAATTAAATATATAAATGCTTTATTATCCTTCTGAGCAGAATTTAATACTAAAGATAAACAGTTTTTTAACCATCTTTTAAAACTGGTTTGCACCTCTTTGCTGTTCGCAGGTTAATATACAACAAGCACACGTCCCCCATTGAGCATCCTGGCAGCAGCTCCTCTCTGGCTGGACTCCAGGATTATGCAGCACCTGTACCAAGCATCGCGCCCGAGGTGGACAACCTGGACCCCGAAGAGGACGTGAAACCACCGCCAGACCTCCCCGTCGTCACCTCGCACGCCGTTCCAGTGCTGGACGGGTTTCAAGAGCCAGACGGGGAGCAGGACTTGGCCAGCTCCCACAATTACCAGGCGTCCTTGTCTCCCGCTTCTTCCTCGGTTAACATCGCCCTCTCTGCCTCGCCGCTGCCCTTGAGCCACGAATTCTACCCAAACGACATCTACCCTCGCCACGAGGCGGACAGGTTTCGTCCTCTGCACCTTGCCAAGGAGGAGCACGATCTGGTGTTGGCCAATCACAGGAAGGTTTCCCTGTACCTGGAGGAGAAGAGAGAGGGCCTGAAGAGGAAGCAGGAGCTGGAGGAGGAGCTGCTGAGAGCCAAAATCAAAGTGGAGAAACTAAAAGCTGCCCGACTGAGACACGGACTGCCTATTCCTCTCTAGCAACAAGCAGCATGCACATACTCTGGGTTGCAAATGTGCTCACATCCCTGTAGCTTTTTCCCACTTCCATAAACTTCAGTGTATTGTACTGTGACTTTATGTCATAAAAAGTAGTGCAAAAATTACAACTGTATATTTATATTGACTCCGCTTTATGAAAACAGTCTATTCAGTTTTTAATTTTTGTTAGTCTGTAATCTTGGCTCTGGAGCCATAAGTGGCTCTTCCACAATAACTTTGACTAAAAATTACAAAGAACCAGACAGTTAATATTTTTAAATGCAGATTTGATATCAAATGCAGGTTTTTAGCCTTTTTTCAAAAACAATTTCTGCAATATTTGCACTAAATTTTCACAAAGACAAAAAGTGCTGTAAAGAACTTTGACCTGCCTTGTTCCTGAACTGTGCTATAAAATGACCTTCATTGATAAAAATACCAGTAATATGTTTTTATATCTGTTTTCTTAACATTAGTTTAGAATGTGTGATTTAAAGAAAATCAATCCTGTTTTATGTTTAAGTTATTATTAAATCCTAAAAATGTAAATAATACCCTGGTTCTGTAATTTGACAAGAAATTTCGTAAAGTAGATATTTGTCTAAAAAGTTCAAAATGACTACAAACGAGTTTTAATTGGATGTCCTGACGCCAAAATGGCTCTTTAGGCTGTAAAGTTTGCAGACTTTGATCTGTCCCTTAAAATCACAATAAAATACACTGAAGCTCGAGGATGTGACGTCACTAAATATGGAAAAGTTTCCCGGTTCTGACTATTTTTGCAAGACTCTGCGAGTGTGTGTGTATGTGTGTTTGCGTGCGTGCGTTTGTGTGTGATGGTGGATGTGACACAAGTGCTTCTGATGAATCGATTCATGCTTGACGGCATTTTTAGGATCTGAATTACTTTTGGAAACGTAGTGCCTCATCCGTACCGACCGCATGTGATTATCCTCCTGTTTTTAGGGGATACGCTGCAGTCGGTTACCGTTTATGCTGATCGGTGTTGAACGTTGTCTTCATTATTCATAGAAGTGGCGACAAGACACTGTGATTGTGCGAAGTGAAAAACAATTTCTTCATCTGCAACTGGGTGGTAGCTGTGGGTTTGTCAGGATAGCGTTAATATTCTTTATTAACCAAGATTATTAGGATTGCTGTTGCAATGTAAGTGTAAGTAGTTGGACAGTTTGGACAAATCTTGTCAGTCTGAAATGGACCCCCCTCCCCTTTCTGTGGCATTTGAGGTATTAAGAAGTAATAAACATTAAAGGCGATTATTTTTTAGGTTCTTGGAAAACTGGACGATGTTTTTATATATCAGCTTAAAAAAAATAGGTCACCATAAAAGAACATGTCTAAAAATGTTTCTAAATCACAATTGTGATACAAAAACATTTTGAAAAGCCTTATGATCTGATGAAGTGATGCGAGGTAAAAATATGCGACGGTCGGGGAATCTCTGGCTGAGTTGATGGCCCGCTTATTTATGAAGGAAGAAGAGGGATTTTTTATATCTATGTTCCTATTCAATGTGAATTTGTTGCTGGTTGTTCTGTTATGTTTGTTTACCAGTTTGTCCTCATGTTCATTGGTTTCTATTAAAGCGCATTGATTAAATCGCCGGTCTCTCCTTTTATTCTTAAACATTTTCTACACATTTTTATTCCTAAAACGTCCAAAACATGTTTTTAATGAATTGCTGCTGAGAGCAGGGGATCACTGCTCCAAGTCAAGGCTTGATGCGCCCTCTATTGGTGGCTTGTTTGTTTGCATCTTCAAGGATTTTCCAGCCTCTTGCTTTTTCTTTCTCTAGCAGGAGGAGTAGATGGAGGCCTCCAGTGGACCCACGCGTCTCCTCAAACCCCTCAGCCTCTTGCAGATTCACCTCGTGTCTCTGGAGCCGCAGGCCCAGATGGAGTCCGATACTTCAGTGTGGTTTGGTGTAAAGCCAGCAAGAAGAAACACAAGCGCTGGGAGGGAGACGCCGTGCTGGTTGCCAGAGGGCGAACAGTCGTACTCAAAGACATGGAGGGGAAGGATATTGGAAAGGGTGAGCCTTAAGAACATTTACTGTATTCAGTAGAGAGAACGCAAGTTAAAGTGTGTGATGTAATTTGATATATTGTGCAAAAAAAAAAAACTATTGTGGTTTATTTGAATTTAACAGCAGAAGACTACTTGTTTAAAAATACCTCTCACTACTTTCAGGATCTTATGGGAACTAAGTTTCCTTGTAAAAATATACATGCGCATAGGACTGTAACAATCGTTTTGTTGGAGGATAAATTGTCCCAGAAATTATTGCGATAAGCAAGAATCTTATTACCTGCATCGTTATATTTTCAACTTATATAGTGATGATGGCATTTTAATGCATGTTTGCTCTCTCTCTCAAAGACTAATAAACTTTAATTTTGTACACAACACTTCACACTAGAAGTGGGAGAAATTTTAAGCATCTAAAATATAGCCCAGCAGCCAAAAACAATGAATAAAAAAAACCATTAAAATCCACACACAAAGTTTTACTTCTGCTTCATAACTGTAAAATAGAAGTATTGATTTCAGGTGTTGTAACACGATCACGTAGTTTTGCAGGAAACTATTTGATCTTCTCAGGATGTTTGTGTCACAGGTAGTGGCTACAAGGTGTCAGAGCTGGCCTCGCTGTCTGAGGGAGAGACGCTGATGATTGGAGGGAAGGAGATAGAGGTGATGGGCATCGTCTCTGCTGAGGACTTTGCCAAAGGTCGTTGTTTCCAGGAGGTTCAAACTGATCAAGAGGAGCTGCACGCTAAGGCTGCTGCGCCTCTTCCTCGCCGCTTCAACCCCAAACCTTTCTGCCCCCCAACAATGTTGGGCAGAGCAGGGCATCCAGAAAATAAACCACAAGCGGAGCAAACCAGCAAACCTCGTCATGACCCGCTAGCTCCAGGCATGTAGGACAAATTTAACTTTCATAATGCCACGTAAAGATGGTTTTGTTGGTCCACATATCGTAAGGGAATTTTGTGAGACACCATGTCTTGTCACAGATAGGAAGTATGTTCATAATGTTCATAATTTATGTTGCGACCTGCTGATTAAAGCATTTGTGTAGAACATTGATGCTGTATTTGCATTTTCATGCTTTACAGTCCGCCAACATGCTTAATGCTTGACCCACAGTCTGTGAATTAAAGTGCTGATATAATTATCGATTGAATTAATCAGATAATTGATCTGTTGCTACATCAGCAACAATTTTTTATCAGTGCTGACTGAGCGTCTGCATAGTCTGGCATGGGATTTAACATCATTAATGTCTGGTCATTTCTACATTTTTGTAACAGTTTTTTTTTTTTTTGCAGTTGCATATTTATGTGGTTCATTAGCATTTCAAAGTGAAGATGCTAATGCTATGAAAGGTTTTGACTCGTTCAAAATGGTGGAGATCAAATTCGATGTTAACCCTCCTGTTATCTTGCGGGTCAAATTGACCCGGTTTAAAGTTTAAAAATGTTTTAAAAATAGTTGGAAGTACTTTTTCTGCATGAAACTTTTTTCTATTTGTCTCAATATGTACACTCTACATACAAATTGAAAATGGCTCATTTTACACATTTGGACTATTATTTACTTCAGTTTTTCTTCATGTGCTTCTGAAATGTCAGACGGATGTGTAATGTTATGATGGGGGTCTTTAGTCTGTGGGGTTCTCATTTTAAAAACCTGTTTTCATAGGTGCCTTAGTAATGCCTCGCCCCTCTTCCAACCACCAGTGGCTTCATAACAAGTCAGGCTTTCCTGTGGTCGACGTCGTCGTTGACCCACACCTGACCACGCACCTGCGACCCCACCAGAGGGAGGGCATCCTCTTCCTCTACGAGTGTGTTATGGGCATGAGGTAGGAGTAATGTTCCTCGTGTCAATACCTAAGAAATCTCTTCCTGAAATCTGGAGAAGGGACCTATTTTACAAAATTTACATTTTGCACATTTTTTATGTTTCCATTTTGGGTTTTGACTGCTTCTAGTTGTTTAAAAACCCACCCAGCTGTTTTTTTGGCAATAAGTTTGTGATGTTTTGGTGTCTGGGAAACGAGCCGTTTCAAAAAGCTTCCGATTGCTAAGTAACAGGAAATTACTTAGCAACTTCCTGTGGAGCTCCGCCCCTCACCTAGCAACTCCAGCACAGTCAGCTGGTTCTACTGCTGTACAATGGCTACTGGAAAAGTCAAGTGTTTTGTTGTTCACTTACCATCCAAAAACCACTTGCTGAATCCTTGTTGGTTGTGTAGCAGGCTCTACTTCTGCTTTTCAAAGATGAATAATTGTGCATCTGTTTGCAGCCATTTTGGTGTGAAAGTGTAAACATTGAGTTGGGGGGTTGTGGCCAGCAGCTGTTTATGTGGACTTAAAGTGACAAAAGGCCCTGAAAGAGCTTGTTCTTAACGGAGCTCAAAAGACGCAGAATTGACTGGACTAAAATCTTTTTATACAAGTCGCTCATTAACCTGTCCTGACCTATTCAAGGAAACATGATAGGTCACCTTTAAAACGGTCATGTGCTTCAGAGCTGCAGGTCGTCACGGCGCCATCCTGGCGGATGAGATGGGCCTTGGGAAGACGCTGCAGAGCGTGGCGCTCTGCTGGACGTTGCTTAAGCAAGGACCTTACGGCGGGAAACCAGTCGCAAAGCGTGTCCTCGTGGTCACTCCTGGCAGCCTCGTGCAGAACTGGAGAGCAGAGTTCACCAAATGGCTCGGCCGGGAACGGATCAGTGTCTTCACTGTGGATCAGGTGCATTTACTTTAGTTTCATAATTCACACAACGCGACAGCAAAGTGACTGCGATGGTACTTTACTTCGATTAGTTTTCATATGACCATATTGTCATACGTGTGAGCTCACTCTCTTACATTTGAAGTGCACACTGTGCCATATAAATGTCTTAAATGGTTTTAGAAACTGCTTGGCTCTATTAGAAAAACCTAGATCTTTATAAAAAGAAAGTTTCTCAAGGCAGTAATACTGGATTACAAAGTAAACGGACTTTATTCTGCCTTTTATTCAACCCAGAAGTGCTGCTTCAATCAGTTCTAATCAATCAAATCAAATCAATCATTTATTTACATAGCACTTTACACAACCACAGTTTAGAAAACCACAAGGCTTTACTACATCAGAAGGAACATAAAAGACAGCAACAAGTAAATACAAGAAAGGCAAAACAGAACAAGCTAAATAAAAGCAGAAATGCCACCATACATTTACATAATAAAATCCTGCTGGAATGACAGCTTTGATTTAAAAAGTTCCACGTTTGGTAATGGATTGAAGAGCAGATTGAGCTGAATTTGATAGAATTTACTCTGTAATGATCAGTTGTTTGTTCTTGGTTTCATGGACTAAACCACTAACATTTAGCGGTGATGTTTTCTTTTCAGGACCACAGGATAGAGGAGTTTTTATCCTCGCCTCTCCACAGCGTTCTGGTGATCAGCTATGAGATGCTGCTGCGCTGCCTGGAGCCGGTACAGTTCATTCATCTCATGTCACACTGCTAAACATGCGTCCTATAAACACATAACCTTAACAAATTTGTTGGTTCTGTTGCATCATAAACAACAGAAATGCTCTGAAATAAGTCGGAATGGTTTTCTTTAATTGTTAACTTTCTGGTGCCTTTTACGCACAAAGAAGGATCAGATCATGTTTTTCCAATTTAATTTGCATATTTTCTCGCATGCTGACAGCTGTCTGAGGTTCACCTTTTATATTTTTTCAGATCCAGAAAGTGGAGTTTGGTCTCATAATTTGCGATGAGGGTCACAGACTGAAGAACAGCAGCATCAAAACGTCCTCCGCCCTCAGCAGCCTCAGCTGTAATCGCAGAGTCATACTCACAGGTGCACACCTGCTTGAGTTGTCTTAATAAAGACAAACTTCTGGGTTAGTGATCTGAATTATGGTTTTTTTTTTTTTTTTGTCATTTTTAAGGGACCCCAGTCCAAAACGACCTGCAGGAGTTCTACGCCATCATAGAGTTTGTGAACCCGGGAATTCTTGGTTCGACCACTGCGTATAGAAAAGTTTATGAAGAACCAATTCTACACTCCAGACAGCCGTCCTGCTCTGAGGTAATGCAGAAAGTCCTTTCTGACTTTACCGGTCACCACATCAGGTCTGCAGGTTTCTGAAATCTTGAAAAGCTTTAAGCTGCATCTTCTGTCCGCCTCTGCAGGACGAGAGAGTTTTGGGGGAAGAGCGCGCTGCTGAACTCTCTCGTCTCACCGGCATGTTCATCCTGCGTCGGACGCAGGAGATCATCAACCGCTACTTGCCGCCTCGTCTGGACTGGACCTTGTTCTGCACGCCGTCGCCACTGCAGCAGAAGCTGTACAAACACCTGCTCTGCCACCGCGTCTTCAGAGCCTGCCTGCAGGGCTTCACACAGGGCAGCGCACACCTGGCCTGCATCACTGCGCTGAAGAAGCTCTGCAACCATCCTGGCCTGCTCCACGACACCGTCAAGGTTACGTTTCAACTCTCAGCTCTGTGTGTTTCGCGTCAGGAAATTTGGCTGAATAGTGTTGCTGTTCTTGCAGGAGAGAAAAGAGCGCGGATCTGTGGAGAGCTCTTTGTACGAGGGACTTGCAGATCTCTTCCCAGAATCCTATTGTTCAGCAGGATTCGACGCCGCTGACTCTGGGAAACTCTTAGTTCTGTCCGACCTGCTGAGTGCCATCAGACAGCTCAGCCCTTCAGACCGGTGCGTGTAGGTTTATCTTTTGGCTGGGCGACAAATTAATTTCCACGGTTCAGAGAAATGTCAACTGGTTTGACAAGCATTTCCTAACAGCTTTTTTTCTTTTTTTTCTTTTTTTTTTTACTTTGAATTAAAGTCGTTTCTGTTTTTATAAATTACTGGTGTAGTGTCATAGTATTACAAGAATAAAGTCATACAACAATAGAGTCAAAATAATTTGAGTAAAAAAAGTCATAAAATTAAGTAGTAATGTTATGAGAGCCACTTCACCAAACCAAAAATTAAAATGAGAAATGTTGAGCATCTTGTGCAGTTATGCTTTTGCATAAGTTTAACAGATCAGGAAACACTCAATGTTTTAATGCATGATCATGAAATGATGCAAATGACAGAAGCATTTTTCTCATTAAAAACACATTTTTTTCACATATATATAATAATTTTAACATGTTCTGTTAAAATGTCATCTTTTTCTGATAATATTATGACTAATATAAAATATCTCATAGCCTGGCCCTAATACTCTGTTGTGCAACAGTGCAGAAGGAATGGTTGAAACAAAACCACTTTTTGAATATTATATTTTATTTTTAGGTCGTATCGCCCAGCCGTAGTTTATCTGTTACCTGAACATCTGCACCGTTTACTGACGCAGCTTGTTCCTGCAGGGTGGTCCTGGTGTCAAACTACACTCAGACTTTGGACTTGCTTCAGGACCTGTGCTCTCGTTCCGGCTACGCGTTCTGCCGGCTCGACGGTCAGACGCCCACGAGCCAGAGGCAGCGGCTGGTCGACGCCTTCAACAGCCCCTACTCTCAGAGCTTCCTGTTCCTGCTGAGCTCCAAAGCAGGCGGGGTGGGGCTGAATCTGATCGGAGCGTCGCACCTGGTGCTGTACGACATCGACTGGAACCCCGCCAACGACATTCAAGTGAGATTCAGTCATAGATGCGCCAAAAAAAAAAAAAAATCCAACAGTTTAACTCTGATTTTAATGTTTTGTATGGTTTAAATACACTTTGCTTCTAACACCTTCAAAGTCAGAGCACAGGTAAACTTTTACCTTAATTTCAATTCTCTCTTATGCATGAGTGTGTAGCTAGTGAATCACTTGTTAGTCTGCTTGGTTTTGTGATCTTAGTTTCAGGATTTCTTAATAACGAGGAGATGATCTGAACCAATAATTCACAGTTAACAGTGAAGCATATTTATATCCACCAGGTGGCGCTCTGCTCTGTATCCTCTGTAACTTTTCTCTCTGTAGGCCATGGCTCGGGTATGGAGAGATGGACAGAAAAAGACGGTGCACATTTACCGTCTCCTCACTACAGGCAAGGAAAATAAAAATGGCTCTAATCAGGCAGAAATATTTGTCAAAATCCTCACTGGTGTGAAGTTTCACATGCAAGTCCGCCTTATTTCCTCCCAGGCACCATCGAGGAGCGTATATTTCAGAGACAGGTGTCCAAACAGGGGCTGTCGGGGACGGTGGTTGACTTGGGGAAAGCAGCCGAACACACGAGCTTCTCCGCCAGCGAGCTGCGAGATCTTTTCAGCCTGACGGACACGCCGTGTTTGACCCATGACCTGCTGAGCTGCAGCTGCAGCATGGATGGCTCGGCCAACGGTATGCCCAGCTTAAAGCCATTTATGACAGCAGTTACAGTCCTAAACTTTTAATGTCGCAGCTATGAAATTCCAAGCATTTCATTCAGATTTGATGCAGAGTAGCTCGTAATTAAGAGGGGAAAGGAAAAAAATGTGGCTTTTAATCTACAAACCGATTTTGCTATTCAAACGATCTGGAGAGTCTGTTTAACATATGTGACTGATGAGAGAAAGAGAAGCAAATAAAATATTTATTTATTATAAGATCAATTCTATCAGTTCATATTTAAACAAAAATAGGTTTTTCATAAATTTCCAGTATTAGGTTTGCTTAGCTGCCTGTCTTTTTCTTAAATAAAAAAATAAAATGTCGCTAGAGAGGCCTCAGAAAGCTGGAGGGAAGATGAGAAAAAAAGTTGAATTTATACGTTTTTAATTATAATTTTAAAAAAAAATTAAACACAAAATCTAACCTGTTTTCTAATCATTGTTATAAAATAGAACTTAAATTAATTTATTGAGATGCTAAGTGGCATGCTCATCTTTCTAAATGGCTGCCGGTCAAATTCAAGTTGCTGGGCTCCTAGAGCTAGCGTAGCGAATGGAAAAAGGACAAGTTTCTGAAAAGAAAACGGACAGAAGAACCGTCCAGCCGCCCTGCTCATCACCAACTAAAGTCAGAGCATGTGAGGCAAAGTAAGAATTATTGAATAGTGACTAAAAGTTAGGAAAAAACATCCTAATATTTATGTTTCTGTAAATATTTTGTAGCATTGTCTGCAGGTTTGCAGAGGGAGTCTGCAAACTTGCAGCATATTCGAACGTCAGAATGACCCAGTCAAAGTTTAGACTTAGACCAAAATGCATGCCACACTTTTAAGATCTTTATCTGCAAAAAGTCTCGACTCCCCATCCTTTACTACATTGTGTTGGTTTATACCAAAGAGTCCAAATGAAACCCCTTTAACTTTGTGATTATAACAAAAATGTGGAATCGTTCGAGGCGTATGAATAAGCTCTCAGCTTTCTCAACGCGTTCTCTCACTTATCTCTCAGACGTGGAGGTGGAGGAGGCGGAGCTTGTTCCCGACAGGCCGTGCCAGCTCGGTCGTCAGGGCGACCGCAGGGGGGCGGCGCAGAAGCATCTCAGCATGTCGGAGCTCATGCAGTGGAGACACTTCTCCGGGGACACACACACCTTCTCAGACCCTTACCTCGATCACGCACGAAGCCACATCACCTTCGCCTTCCAGACCACCATCTCCCACACACCCAGCGAACAGTGACCTGCCCACACACACATTTACACACACACACACTGTATCTATCTGTATTGCGGCTTCCAAGCAGTGTTTTATATTTACTCTATAAACCTCTAATGTGTCTTAAATGACCTTAACTGACTGTAATAATTTATAAAATAAATGAAATTCCATAAAAATAGTTCATGAGAGAACATTTCTTTCTTAGGACAAAGAATAATAAAAGGGTGTGTCTGCAGCAGGTTTTGTATGCAAGGCGAGTTTTATATCACGTCTTGAGATAAGATGCAAGCAACATTTCCTTCTCTCCATCTGGAGGAATATTTACAGCGTCTCTGCTGAGGTTTATGGTTTACATATCTGCAGGTGGTATAGAGAGCTAGTTTATAGTTCTGAAGTGTGTCATCTGGAAACTAAGAGCAGTGAACTCCACTTGAATTGTTTTTCTCCTCGTTATGCAACGATCACACACATTAGCGTGGAGTGAATCTGCTGTGCTTTAAATGTGTGCCATCATGCATTCTGTTCAGTCTGTTATTTTGGATAACACTGCTCTGTTCTTGCCCTTCAACACAAAGCCGCTGCGTGGGAGTTACAGCACGCGGTGTGTCGGTGTGTGTGCACGCACCCCGGAGACGCGGACCATTATGTATATCGGGGTATGGCAAATTGAACTACCTGCCAGACAATACAAGTGTCCATGCAAAGGTGCTAGTTATCGTTTACATGACGGTCGACTCTGTGTGTGTTTAGTTAGGCAACAGGTTTCATAATAAATGGGTCTCTGGGATGTTACACTTTTCCTTCATGGATATGACACTTTATGTGTGACCTGTTGGGGACTTGTTGATGTTTTCTCTTCTTCTTTATGGCAAGCTGGCGAGAAATTTACTCTGTCACTTTGACGTTACACATGACTACATTTTATTGTTTCCTGTGCAAAAGCAGTAAAGGTGAGGGTTATTATCAGAGATTCACCAATTAGATGCAATAAGTCTGACAAGCCTGCTCTAGGAGTGGCCTGAACGTTTTGTTACGATATTTCGTGGTATTCTGATGAAGATAAAAGATAACTATTTTATTTTATTTTGGATAACTGGATCACTGTGACTAGATGAAACAGCAATCATAGCCCAACAAACACAAATACTGCTCTTAAAAACAGCAGTGGGTTTCTGTAGGACACCAGTCACTTACAGAAATGTGATTTGTATCACTAAACTGCTTATTCAAATCTCTTGAAGAAACGATGAAGAAAATAGCAAAACCAACAATCGCGAGGAGACGGACTGTTTATGGGGTTTTAAGCTTCATTAATTGGAATTTAACGATAAATCTAAATTCTTATGACAACTTATTACGATAAATAATATGAGAGATGCTAAATCTTAAGGACTTAAAAAATGATCCCCATTCATGCATCAACGTATCTGTCCTTAAACTTTATCTAATCTTTGTTTATTAGCCATAAATTGATGGGAGTTCTTGGTTTTAATTTTGTCAAATTGAACAAATAAAAAGGTGTTTTGTTTATATTTGACATACTGATCACTGAACTAAATCAACGTGGGAAAAACTGGCAGATTTCCTGTCTCATCTCTAATTGTCCCCAATATAATTCAGGATCATTTAGGAGCTGACATTTACTGATGTTTCGATACTGATATTATTTTACTGATAGTGAAATAACAACCCTCATTACGCTTCTGTCAGTCTAGCTTCAATGCTAGCTCTGGCTACAATGTAGCTTCCCACCAGCAATGTGTGAATGACTAAATGTAGTTTAAAGCACTTTGGGGTCCTCTGGACCTGCTAAAGCATTATGCAAGAAACTATTTAGCATTATTTACCAACTGATGACAAAAAATTTGTTTCTAAACACACATAAATGTATAAATGTAATGCTTATTTGCTCGTCTCAAGTCTAATAGGTTGACTTCACAACAGCCACACTCGCTGTATTTATCCTAACAAGACAAATAATCAGCTTCTGCTCCTATACATTAAATAAAATACAATAAATAAACCTAAACAATCTACAGAGAAAATGCCTCCCAATGAACAGTTGACAGTTGTTAAAATTAAACACAGCTGAAATAAACACCTTTAACTATAACGGGAAAAAACACAAACAGAAACATGGCAAAATGACATGTTAACTAAACTAAAGTATTAGAAATAAATAAACAAGCACGTTATAATGTTTTTTTTTTTTAACTATTTTATATTTTATTTTTAAAGTGGTAGCTTTTGTAGTGAACAAAACTAAGAGAAGTGGTGTAAAACGTATAAAAAAAATAACTGTTAAAGATTTTAAAATGTCAGTGTAGACTCAAGAACTGCATTCACAATTAGTTTTAGCATCTCAGGGCTTTGTGGTTTCAGTTCATCATTAAAATTGTTTAAATGGATTATATTTCAGCTGTGGTGGTTAACCCTCAGCACTCAAATGAATGAGGTTTAAATCTAAAACGTCTCGTCATTAAAGCGGTTAGAAGTGTAAATGTGAAGCACGTTCTGCTGCCGCATGAAATCTCAAAAGGATTCACGTTTTTCTCCAAGTTTCCATATAAATCTGAACAAAAGTTTTTTATTGATCAAATTCAAGGCTTTCGGATCAAAACATCTACTTGAGACAGAAATGTTTGGTGGCCTAGCAACCATCGCCAAGCAACTTCCTCTAAGCTGCTGGCCTTGCTCGGCTTTACTAGCACAAGACGCCGCTGCTGCCGGAGGACGGCTGCTTTAGGGCGGCATTGTTATCGGACACGTGCCCGATAGATGATCGGCCCTCGCTGAAGCAGGATATTGATCTGCATCTGAGTCCCTGACGGGCACAGAGGTCATATTCTGCTGGGTGCATGTATCCGTGTAAAGCCCTGCGTTGTTGTGCTGCCAATCCCCCCGTAATCCAGACTGCAGCTCGACGGATCAGAGAGCGGCAGCATGGAGTGACCGAATGAATGTTTCTTGAAGGTCAATTTTGTGGTGTGCGATTTTAATTTACATTTTTATTTTATATGTTATCTTTGGTCATTGTGTTTTATTTTGGATGTTCTTTTATGAAAATGAAAGTTTATTGGTTTATGAGAGGTCTTTTAATTTATAATTCCATTGTCAAAATGAAAATTGTCTCAAAGCAACAATATTATCGTTTTACTGGGACAATTTATCGTCCAGCACATATTTATTGTGACAGATCCATTTTTGTTTTAAATCTAGAAATCTATAGAAATCTGACTGCTGTGCTTTAAAATATTTTGTATTCATTTTTATTTATTTTAGCAGGTAAAAGTAAGAAAAAATAGTTTTTGATATAATTAGAAAAAATATTGGACACCACTGTTGTACTTGGTACTGATTATTAATCTAGGAACAGGCAGCGTGAATATAAACTGGCTTTTAAACGAGACGCACTGCAGCTGATGGAGAATAATTTGTAGATTGTTGACCGAGAACCCAGTTTTTCCTGGACAGTCCACTGGGATTAATATCTAATATTTCACCCTGGTAATAAAAGCAGACTGTCCTCTGTGATTGAAATTGGAATCCAATAGATATTGATTACCCTTCTCTCACCCTTTAGTAATTATTTGCTCTTCTCCGCCGATCTGAACCTAGATAGTTTAGAGCTTTGAAGAGAGAAGTAATAAAATCTGAAGTTAAAGTAACATTTTGAACTTAAAGGTTCTTAAATTAGACGATCCTGTTTCTTCTTGTTTCTAACAAGAGGAGAGAAAATATTGTGATGTGCTGCTACTGAAATGTGAAATGAATGAATAATTAACATTCATTAGAGGTTTGATTTGAAAAGATACGTTTCAGCAAAATAAGGAAGTATTCCAGCTAATTTTAGAAAAATATAGGCTTTGATTGCATTATTTTCAATTTTTGGGTCAATATAGACAAAAAAACGTTTTGGTTGAATAATCACCACAGTTTGCACCTGAACAGAGAGCAATGAGAAAAAAAGTAGAAAAAATAGCTTTTTAGGGTCAAACTAGAGGCAAAAACATGACCTTACTAATCGGAAGTGCACCTGCCTTCAGACTGAACCAGAGGTTTGTAACTTTGGCAGCAAGAGGCGGACTATTGGTTGATCATAAATTAACCAGTTCTGAGAAAAACAGTCCTGTGACGGAAGGAAAAGTCAAATTTCAATGAAGCACTTACTCACCTTTTAGTCTGGATGAAGAAAATGACGTCACAATTAAAAACACGAGCATTTTTTTTTAGTTTATTCTATGTAAAACACACAGACGCACAAAATAACTCAAAAGAAATATTAATAAGTGTTGTACAGATCGAAAAGGTATAAGCTGAAGCTTTACACATGCTCACCGTTACACGTTTATTACAAATAAATAATCTCTTCGTAGCTTTAGTGTTACATAGATTAACAGATTACAGAGAATCAACAATTAAATCCAAACAAGAGAAACAAGAAATAATCACCATTATGAAGGTTTCAGTCAGATTTCAAAATATTCATGTCCCTGTTTAGCCTTCAGTCATTTAATTCCCTTCCAGTTTTAAATTTTACTAGATCAGCAAACTGTAACACTTTAAAACAAAGCGTTGGTGTGGTCGTTATATGTGTGAGTTACATCTATTTAAATGTATAAAGTTTAGAGAGAGGTGAGGACCAGGCTGTTTGCTCCTGGTGGTGACTGTGGCCTCGTGCGTTTCTGGAAGAGTAGAAAGAAAGAGGTCAGCTCTCTCTCAGCATGCGTCCATGAACATCCCCCTGCAGTCTGCAGCTGGCCTGAGCGTCCCGCCCTCCCTGGTTCCCCTCCAGCACTTAACGGGGATTTTAATGTAGTCTGGTCATCTGTCAGGCAGATCAGATCAGAGCTGTAATACACAGCAGCAGGTCACACAGACGAGGCCGCAGCCCCGTCCATAAGTCTCAGCAAAACAACAGTGGGGGGGGGGAAAAAAAGATAATAATAATCCCACAATTTCTGTAACAACCCTCCCCTTCAACAGATTTCTGCTGCTTTTCTCGTGCGTTTTTGAAAACGAGGATCCGACTGGTTGATTCAAACGCAGCTTATTGTTGTTCCAATAATGTGACAGCCGGTAGATCTGAGTTAAATGTTCACTCTGCAAAGATAGTGTCGAACGAAGATAAGCTGCAGCGAATGGTTCCCCACATAATAAACGAGCTGCCGTGTTTGAAGCCTGATTCTTTGATATCAAACTCTGTTATCAGTTTCGAGCCGCACCTCATGTCTTTCACCATCGGGCCTTATCGTTCCTCACCGGGGAACCGGTGCAGCTCAGGCGGAAAAATCGTCTTCAACTGGGAGCTGATCTGTGATGCTGAGTTTGCATATATTCTGATTCTATTATAACCATTATTGCATTTCAGTAATAATAAGAAAAAAAACCTTTAAAAAGTGTTCAAATGTTAATTCTCCTGCAGATTTGTTTAAAAAAAAAAACACTTTTGATTCTGAAAAGGAACTTTCCAAAATTGTAAAATATCTCAGCTTTATGCTTGAGTACAGAGAACGCTGAGGAAAAAGTAGGATTTGCAAATAATTTATTGTTTCTTGTGTTGTAACGTCTGTTAATTATCTGCCAGGTGTTGGAGGCTGAGCAGCGATCATGAACTCCTACGTCGAACTTTACAGCAGATCAGAGCAGCGATGTGCACTTTCTGATCCGATACGTATTAAGAGTTATCTCAGCACAAGCGCTCCAAGCATTTCAGAAGATATCAGCATTAGCAGCTAATTGAGGTTCATTAGTTTTATTTGTTAAAAAAGCAGCAGGAGATTCGGATATTAAGATTCTCTGGGCTCATTTTCTTTTTTTTTTCTTTTTTTAAGCTGGTGAATTAATCCAAATCAAAATAATTGCATTATTTTAATGTAAAGACAGCTTCATTTATAATTCTTAGCTGCATTACATCTGAATGAGTGAATTTAGTTAGAAAAATTACTTAACAGCAACATGGTGGGCTTGCTAAAAAATATGCTTGACGTTTCCCCTTCCAAAAATAAGTGGAAATCCTGAAAATAAAATTTTTATTGCTCTTAATTTCAGACACTTATTTACTTCTCTAACATCTCTGGGTTGTTCAGCGCATGGATTTTTTTGTGCTCAAGTTTTTAATGATCGATAATCTGTTCATCCACTTTGCTTTATTTATTTATTTTTCCCCTCCAGGTCAGGTAATCCTCTGCTTGCCGTCCTCTTCCCGACACGTGCCGCCCGCAGTCAGATGGTCGCTGAGCTGCTGCACAGAACAGAGCTCACGGTTTTACTGCCCGCCTCTGTCTGCCTCACAGATGCTCGGAGAATATTCTTTCATTTCTGTCACAGTAGCTGTCAAAAATGTCTGCAGGGTAAACAAAGTGTAGGAAACGACTAGGAGAGAACAGCCTAATGTTTTTTTTTTTTTTGTTTGACGTTTTTATTCAATCACGCAGAGAAAGGAGACAATTTATAATAGCCATGTTTGACAAGATGTCGACTGTTTTTCAGAAAAGAGGAGAACAGATGAGTAACGCGAGGACTTTTCTTTGTCTGCCTCCTTTCTGCTCTTAACAAGGACATTCATACAAATCACAGCAGTGGGGAAAAGATCTTAATTTGTGCTGCACAACTTTCTATAGCCAGCCTGCATTTAAGTGAGAAAGACTCAATATGTGTAAAAAATGAACTAATTTACAGCTTATTTTTGTAATGTACATGGCATCCAGTAAAACATTTTTCACGATCATCTGTTTTAATATGATTTCAGTCGTAACAATGTGGTAAAAGCACATTTTTTTGTGATAATTCAAGTGAAACTGTGGCCTACTAACACATAGTCACAACCCTGTGACGGCAGAGGTTTTTTTTTGTTTTTTTATCAAATAAAATCAAGCTTCATTGCTAATCTGCTGTGCATACAGTCGTAATGTAGAAAGATGAAAGATTGTTTCTCCAGGGTCAGAATAGGAAATTAAAAACTCTTTAATAGGTCTAGTCCTCTAGCAACCTCCCATAAACAAACAGGAAAAAGTGTGGCAGAAAACGCTGCACAACGAGGAGAGGTGACCCGACCCTGAGGAAGATTGTGGAGAAGGGCCGATTCCAGACCTTGGGGGACCTGTGGAAGCAGTGGACTGAGTCTGGAGTAGAAACATCCAGAGCCACCGTGCACAGGCGTGTGCGGGAAATAGGCTACAGGTCCCTCATTCCCCAGGTCAAGCCACTTTTGAACCAGAAACAGCGGCAGAAGCGCCTGACCTGGGCTACAGAGAAGCAGCACTTTGGACCACTGTTGTTCAGTGGTCCAAAGTACTTTTTTCGGATGAAAGAAAATTTTGCATGTCATTCGGAAATCAAGGTGCCAGAGTCTGGAGGAAGACTGGGGAGAAGGAAATGCCAAAATGCCAGAAGTCCAGTGTCAAGTACCCACAGTCAGTGATGGTCTGGGGAGCCATGTCAGCTGCTGGTGTTGGTCCACTGTGTTTTATCAAGGGCAGGTCAATGCAGCAGCTATCAGGAGATTTTGGAGCACTTCATGCTTCCATCTGCTGAAAAGCTTTATGGAGATGAAGATTTCATTTTTCAGCACAACCTGGCACCTGCTCACAGTGCCAAAACCACTGGTATTACTGACCATGGTGTTACTGTGCTCAGTTGGCCTGCCAACTCTCCTGACCTGAACCCCATAGAGAATCTGTGGGATATTGTGAAGAGAAAGTTGAGAGACCCAACACTCTGAATGAGCTTAAAGCCGCTATCGAAACATCCTGGGTCTCCATAACACCTCAGCAGTGCCACAAGCTGATTGCCTCCACGCCACATAGAAGCAGTCATTTCTGCA
>NW_015112627.1:125227-139880 GCF_001443285.1 Poecilia latipinna
AACTTTATCACAGTATGCTAATTTTTTGAGAAGGACCTGTATTTATGCCTTATATCTTATAAAATTTGACATTTCAGAAGGTGTAAACCCAAAATGGAAATTGCATTCTTAATATAGAGCTGATTGTTTTATCAGAGTTAATGGTGAGTAAACCATACAGTGTCCATGATGTCTGTGAATTTATACGTCCAGTCAATACTGCCTTGTATCCGTCCACTCATATTAATTTGTAACCGTATTAACTCATGCATCCATCATTCCAGCAATCCATCCGTCCATCCATCGTTCATCAATCTATCCGTGTTTGGCCCTCTAACAAACCATCCATACATCCAAAAATCCATCTCTTTGTTCATCTTTCTGCTTGTTTATCATCCCTCCATCCCTCCTTTATTCTTTTTCCATCCAAATGGTTTCCATATCTAAAACCTGACCAAGTAGAGATGTTTCCATAAGTAGAAATTTAGTGACTCCGTGAAGTAACAGCTTAATTTTTCCTGATGTGGATGCAGAGGTTGTGATCTAATACATTAGTATTACCTTTTAGTTGTTAACATTGTATAACAGCCAAATAAACAAAAAAATTGTCCCATCTGTATGTGGAAACGTAAATTTTAACAGTAAAAGTTTAACACGCCAATCTGCGCTTACACTTGAATAATCTTTAAACGTGAAATAGTTGTAATCTTTGCAGAACTGGATTGTTGAAAGCTTAGATCCCTCAATCTCTTTTTGGGGAGGAAAACTAACACAGATGAAGCGCCTCTCTCATGTGGACGTGAATCAAAACAGTACGCCCCCTATATAAAGCCTGCAGGGAAACCCCAGCAGAGCACAGAGCAGCAGATTACCGAGACAGGAGGCAGAGGACACAGAAACGACACACCAGCTGGACAAGTCGCTCCGGGATTTACCAATCTTTGGCGATGCACAACTTACTTCACCTCGGCCAAAGAAACCTGATGAAGAAACACTGCTAATGTCACACCCAGTAAAGCAGATTTCTTCAGAAAAAGACTTACTTTTGGGTGTGTTTTCCCCGAAAAAATTAGTTTAAACACCATTCAGGGCTCTCACCGCTTCACCCTAAACCACCACCACCATGCTCTCCAGTGTGCGGCGGCACAGCCTCCGCCTCCAGACGGAGCTCCACCGCTGGAGCATCTGCGACCCGGGCAGCCACCTCCTCCCGGACGGCCTCCTCGCCCGGGTCCCTGCGTGCATCTCCCGCTCCAAGTCCTGCGCCAGTTCCGCTGGCGAGTCGGACGGAAGCCGCGGGAGCTGGTCGTCGTCGGACTCGGTTATCTCCGTTGACTCCGCCGGGGGCTCGGTGGAGCCCGGGAGCCCGTACAGGGTGGTGCTGCTGGGGGCCAGCGGCGTCGGGAAGACGGCGTTCGCCAGCATCTTCGCCGGCGCAGCGGACAGCATGGACAGCGACGACTGCGAGCTGTGTGGAGGTATGACATGTTTAAATTACTACAACAATTCAAACTTTTAAAATATATTAATAATTGAATTACTAATAGGGTATCTTTTTTTTATTAGAATAAAACTTAAAATTCATGTTTATTTCCAGATGAAGTGGCTGAGAAGGAAATTGAAGTTGATGGAGAGGCTGCAACTATACTCCTGTTGGATACCTGGGATGCAGAGGTGAGAAATGTTGGCCACATTTCAGCCTGGATGCACTTTATTTCATCAGTCAAGTTTATTTGTACAGCACACATCAGCAACAAGGCAGTTCAAAGTGCTTTAAAAACATCACACAGTCACCAATTTGAGAACAAACATTGCAATTTATTGAGTTCCATCATCAAAACCAGAAATATACATGTAGGTCAATGTTCCATTGATCATGGCTTAAAGGCGACTCTATCAGATGGACTTGCAGTGTTTCAGATTTCAACTCTTTGTAATCTTTGCAGAAAGGTGATGAGTGGACCCAGGAGAGCTTCATGCAGATAGGCGACGCCTACCTGCTGTTGTACTCCATCACTGACCGGGCATCCTTCCTGCGAGCTTCAGAGCTCCGGATAACCCTACGTCGCTTTCGTCCTGCCCGCCACACACCCATAATCCTGGTGGGGAACAAGTGCGACCTGGTGAGGCGGAGAGAAGTGTCGACAAGCGGTAAGAAGACACTGGAGAAATGATCTTTACTCTTGAACATTTTTTCGTATCTGTCGCACATTTCTAAGCATTTTTTAATTAATTTTACGTGATGGGCTGGCAAAACATTGCACATAAGTGTGAAGTGAATGGAAATTATTTCCAAATGTTGACAATTAGTCATTCACTCTACAAATCTGGCCTTAATGAAAGATAAGGAAGTAAGAAAGCCATGAGGAGACCTGTGTGCAGGGCCGGATTTACAAGGATGTGGGGCCCCTGGGCTGGAGACAGTTTGGTACCCAAACCACCACAAAAATAATTCTACCAATTCAAATTACAATATAATGGGTAATAACAGATAGTTCTATACATTAATTGATGCCTGGTAGGTTTAATTCATCCCCAGAGCAGCATCTCTATGTTGTTCCCAAAATAATTAATATAATTTCTTAATTTTCAAATACTTGAGTATTGATTATATTTGTAAAAATCCCCAAACTTTAATACAATTCATTTGGGCCTATAAAAGGGCCTAATGTCATACAACTCAGAAAGTACAAAGTTGCGTCCCTTTGTCGTTTCCCTCAAGCTGTGGAGTTAAAACTTCTTGGGTAAAGGTGCGTACCAGATCGTTCTTTACTTGTTGGATGTGATGTGTGGTGAGTTGATTGAGCTGATTATGGGGCAAATCTGTCAGAAAACATGTTGAAGGCACCAAAAGGCAGGAGACTGGGTAGGAGCCAAACATTCAGCCAGAGTTGCAATTATTACACTTGAAGGTTTTTGCTCATCCATCACATAAAACACATCAACATTTGTGTGGTTGTGGTTTTTCCAAGTTCAAAGACATCTGAAGGGTTTTTTTTTGAGCGAATCATTTTGTTGTTTTTCCAGAGGCCCGCGCTTCCGCCGCGGTGTTTGACTGCAAGTTCATCGAGACCTCGGCCGCCATGCAGCACAACGTCTGGGAGGCTTTCTACGGCATCGTGAGACAGCTGCGCCTGCGGCGAGACTCCAAAGACGACAGCAGACGCCGCAGGCGCGTCCACTGCGACAAACGCAGAGAGAGCCTTCCGGTCAGGGCCAAGCGTTTCCTCGACAGGGTGGTGGCGAAGAACAATCCCAGCATGGCGTTCTGGCTCAAATCCAAGTCCTGCCACAATCTGTCAGTGCTGTAGACCAAACCTGAATGCAGGTGGGGGAAACACCTGAGCAGATGAGTCGGGTTGAAGGCTGCAGAAAAGCAGCCGTGGACGGAGGTGGAGGGGACATTTCCTGCCTCCCGACGAACTCAGAGTTGGCGTTCACCTTCCGCCCTCCGTTCAGGTGGAGGTGGAGGTCTGCGCCAAGCTGTTGACAGTCTGAGTGGACTGCAGTTCACAGTGATGTCACAAGTTATGGGACATTTAGAAGAAACTAAGAAAACAAAGTTATTTTTATTGTTTTCTTTCTTCTTACTTTTTTCATTTACAAGTGCGTAAATCACTAAAAATACCCTTGCATGTGTTTTTTTAAGACCTGTGTGATACTTAAACGTTTAGTTTTGATTTATGCTGCAGTGTTTTATGCGCTAACTGTAAGAGCAAGTCGATGCTGTGTTGTCTTTTGCAACTTTGAATCACTGTTTGAAGAAATAAAGTGATGTTTCTGCTTGGAAGAAAGCGCAGCAGGGCCTGCCTTTTGTGTGTCTTTTCAACGTCGTTGACGAGAAATCAAAATGGATGACTCATCTTTAGCACACAAAGGATTCACACTAGTAGGATTTAACCGCGACACAACTGAGCTGATAAAGGATGAGTCAGGCGGTGGCGGTAAGGCTGAGAAACAGAAACTGTCCCCTCGTTGCGTGTCATTTCAAGGAAGGAAAAAAATTCAACAACCGGCCGGGATTCGGGTCACAGAGCGACGCTGAACTTCAAGCTCAGATTCTAAACTTGAACTTTGTCTCAAAGGTGGAAAATAATTGGAAGAGTCTGTTGCCAAGGCAGCATTTGCTGTGCGATCCGTACGAGGATTTCAGGGAAAGCAAGCAGATGGCTGTGAGCATGCTGGCGTTCATGCAGTCCAATCCTTTACATAACAGAGTCACTTCCATCTGAATTCATGGCATCATCTGCTGAACCTTCAGCACTGCGGTTTGAATATTGAGCCAATCAAACAGGGGATTCGCTCACAGCCTGATTCAGTGGATCCGCACCGTTTTCTTAGCTTAGCTTGCAAAGCTCTCGGCTCAGGATGGGATCAGGCTTCATGCAGCATAACTACATCCTCTCTGCTTGGCAAAACGGTTTCCAGATTTTAACCAGAGGCCGCATCATTCCCATTAGATTTGAGCTTTGGTAAATTGATGTGAGCCCGCTCCGTCCGTCCAAGAACAAATTTTGAGTGTTTAGCGTCACGTCAAGCAAGACTGTGTCAAAGTTGAACTATTTAGCCGCTGAGTCCGAGTGCTTATTCCTTTTTTCATTATTCGATTCTCAAGCGTCAGAGCATGATGCTGCCACTGCTGTGCTTGACGGTTCGCCTCATGTTTTAGGTGATGGAGTCTAAGCTTGAGTTCTCCAAGCAGCTCAGTGTTTTCATGTGCGACCATGAAGATGACTCCAGAGGAGAAGTAGCTGCACATTTTTATCAAGCCTTCAAGTGTTTGTTTTTCTGGGTTTAAAAGAAAGTAATTTGAGGTCTGGATAAGTTAAATAAAAAAAAAAATAGAGTATGAAGAAAAAATATTTCCAGACTTTTTAATAGATGCTTCATTGTTAAAGATAGTACATATCTTAATTTTTAAAATAATTCGCTTTGGTCAGTCAGTTTTTTCAGATGAGTCTAACTAAAAGTGGGATATTTCACCAAATATTTATCGGGGTATTTCCCCAACTTTTTGACAGTTTCTATAAATACGAGTTGAGAAAATCCGCAGCGACATTGTCCAGTCATTTTCTTACTGTGAATTTGCAGAAAGACAATTTTGTTAAAATTTCATCCCACCAACAGTTCAGATGAATCTTTCTGTTGCGATGAAAAAACGAAGCTTTCATTCCCATGATGATTAAAGTCAAACCTCCCACTGGAGCTGCAACACACAAAAACAAAGATTTCCACCCAGCTGCAGGAAGTTTCTGACATTTGATGCTTCCGGTACGCAGGAAGACTTGGAGCAGCTGATGTTGAGAGCTTGAGGTCAAACTTTCTAATAGTTTCATGCGTGCCGTGACCTTCTGCACCTTGCAGATGACTTCTTAGAGTCTTATGAAGCAACAGACTGTCTGAGTAATCTGTCCGTCCCTTGGTCTCAGCGCACGGCTCCTTATCAGCTGTGCCTCCAATGGAAAATCTCCCAAGAAAAAGGGCCGAGGTCCAGAGGGCAAAGTCTGAGGGGAAATAATTAGAAAGTTAGATCTCTGAGCTGCTTAGGAAATTCCTGTATTTCATACATTGTTTTGTCCTGTTTTAAACTTTTGTTCACAATCACACTATGTGATGATTAACAATTGCTAATCCTTCAAAGGATTGGCCTGCGAATCGGTTGCTTTTGTTTCCCGTTGATTAAAAAAAGAACTCTTCCTGTGTTTGAGTCAAACTGTGAAGCTCACAGCTAATATCAAGTGATAATGGGCTTGTCTTCTGTATGTCTCAATGTCCTGCTCTTCCTGTCTCTGTCAAGCAGGTGAGCTCCCCCCTCATTGGCCGGCTGCGTATACAGGCAGGCTGATTAGACAATCATTAGGTCCAATAAAACACGATGGTTAACACCCGGGTTAACGTTTGACCAGAGGGATGAAGCTGTTCAGATCGCTCTGAGGTTTGGCTCACTTGGTCGCCGCTGTAAGGTAAGTCACTTCTGTCTCCTCTGTCTCGCTCTCTGTGTCAGGGTTCGGCCTGCTGAAGCTGAACTTCTTTAGGGTGTAAAATAGAGGGAAACAGAGCTGCTCGAATTGACTTTGGTAGATTATTTGGTACATTTGTCAAGCATTTTCAGATTATTGCCAGATTACTGTGATCTTGACTTGACTTTGGCGAGGCCGAGAACAAGGTGTTGGCATATATGAACTCCTGCTGATTTGCTTTTGAGGTTGCTTCTTATATGTGCTACTAAATGCATAAAAATGTTGTATTTATCATAATAAATGGTGAATTTTGACTGTTTAGTCATTGTGCTGAAGGTTTAAGAGATAATCTGAAATCCTTGTATTGTGCTGCCGTTCTAAGTTTCAGTTTCAGAGTTAAATCTTCACAGCAAATCACTTCCTTATTTGATTTTTATGAAACTGACCCATATATATATATATATATATGGATAGATAGATAGATAGGGTGTAACCAGTGAGGTGAAATTGAACCAATAAACAGACTGATTATTTTATTAAATCTGATGTTCAATAGTAGAACAATGTTCAAAGAACAAGGTTTTTTTTTTTTACTTAGGAGTCTCTGGTGATTGTGCTGATACTAAGTGTGTTGTCATCAGAAAAGGTCATCAGCCAAGAGTCAATGTCACCTTCACTAAATGGGTCGACTTCACTCGACTCCTTCACCTGCAAGTCCCAAACCAGGGGCTTTACCATCATATTCATATAAAAGAAAAACCATTCTAGTAATTACATTGTTTTAATTTTGTTCAGGTTTCTTATTATTTGTGTTTCTGTAGTCATATGTATTTCTGTTTACATTTATTCAAACAGTAATCTACCACAATATGTGATCTCAACTGAGCTTTTATGCTGTAAATCTGCCAAAGTTCATGTCAGGCTGGGTTGTTTTTAATAAAACGAATCCCACATGGATCATTCTTCATCACACTGGTCCATATATATACACATTTAAACTTTATTGTAGCCATTCAGGCAGTATTAAAATATGACCCTGCAGGGATCTTTAAACGGCCTGTCACAGTTCAACCCTGCAGGATCTGATTTACAGGACAGAAAACCAGCTGGCTTTCAGTTTGTTCTGCAGGGCAGGTCGCTGATTCACCAGGAAGGTGGAGTCTCTGTGAACTTAAAGCTCCCATTCAGCTCCGAGTGTGCACACGTGCAGACTCAAGGACAAATTTCCTTTTGGTGTAGCCGATGTCTTTGTGAATCAGTGACTCATTGTGCTGAAGATAGAAGATAAAAATGTGTTTCTTCAGAGTCTTAAATAACCTTAAATGCTTAAATATGGCCAGGCATTGCAGTAATATGATACATTTAGATGCTTTTTCTCTCCTCCTTCTGTCAACATTTGTAAATATAAAAGCATACAATGATATTTATTCACTCAGTAACTTGTTGCTGTGAATGAGGAAATAGACAAAACTGCAAGACCCATGATGCAGCACAACAAACCTCATGTTTACACCTAAGAATATTTTGTCCCTATAAAGTTGATTCATTTAGTTTCTCTAGGTAATTGAAATCAAAGTGTTAGACTTGGACTCTTAGACTTGGATTTTAGGCCTTAAATGAACCATCAGTAGCTATAATGAAGTTTCCTGTAAACATGTAGAAGATGCTGAACTTTGGCAACCTTGGTATAAAATCCCCAGAGCTGAAAACAGCAAATTTATTCATATTAAAGTCATGTGTAACTTGTTTCTGAGTTGAAATAAGTGATTTAAGTGAGCCATTTTACACAGATTAAAGCATTTTTACACAACAAGCATGCAGACACCTGGTAAAGTGCCGAGGTAAAAGAG
This sequence comes from Poecilia latipinna, assembly GCF_001443285.1. Taxonomy (NCBI): domain Eukaryota; kingdom Metazoa; phylum Chordata; class Actinopteri; order Cyprinodontiformes; family Poeciliidae; genus Poecilia; species Poecilia latipinna. The sequence continues at coordinate 133,017 of NW_015112627.1, forward strand.
ATTAGATGCTTTTGGTTGCTTGAAATCCGTTTTGATTTTGTCACTTTTCTTTTTCTTGCTCCCTTCTCCCACCTCGCCTCCTCTTCCTCCTCCTTCGCAGCCTGTGGTAATGACACCCATGGTGCATCTGTTGTTGCTCCCGTTCCTGCTCAGCATTGTGAGTACATAGCACCGCCAACTGCTGCCTCTGCCGGCCCTTGATACATATTCATCTCAACCATGAAGCTGTTAATGATGTGTGTTAGTGCTTACATCTGGAGCGTCAGAGGAGCGTTTTAATGTACCGCGGCTATTCTCTGTGTGATGATACGCCTTTAAAGGAAGCTTTAATCTGCAGTTTGTCTTCAGACTTTGCTCTTCTGCGCTCAACAGGGATGTAGAAAGCATTTTTGGCTCAATAAATAACTGCCCTCAATGTTTGACCAGATTAACGTCGCCTCTGTGTGACTTTTAGTTGTACTTTCAGCTCTGCTGTACTTGAGAATGATTGACCCGTCTCTTCATGCCTCGACAGGCTGCAGGGATGGACCTGGAGGAGCTGAAGGGCCCGTTTGTGGACGTTACATTAGATGTGAAAGAGGCAACGCCAGTGCCTTATCCGGTGCATCAGGTAAAACACACGAGGGAAAAGATCAGGGAAGTTTGGATCGTCCAAAACGTCTAGATAGGAAACCAGAGTTAAATAAACTTGAAAAAAAAAAAAAAGACAAAATACCAAATGCTGAAACTGGGAGTTTTTGTTTGTTATTGTAATTATTATTTACAAAAGTCTCAAATAAACACGTAAAGATGTGGTTAATTGATAAACAGCAACATGCATTGGAAATGTATTCACACCCCTTGAACTTCTTCACATCTTAACTACAAGCTTTGATGTATTTCAGTGGAACAGTGTGTGACAGACCCACAGAAATAGTTGCACATAATTTTGAAGTGGAAGGAAAACAATCCATGTTTTTTTAATTTAGACAAACAAAATCTGCAAAGCGTGATGTGCATTTGTATGAAGACTTCTTTACACTGAAAAACGGCCAAATCCAGTTAAACAAAATCCTTTCTTAAGTAATTTTTCTGACCATGTGCAAAAAAAATCTCTCTACAAGTTTGTTTCTTCAACATGAAGAGAAGCCAGAGTACCAGGAGTCCTTGAGTTATTCTGGTGAATGAACTCTATTTGGGTTGTTTTTGCAGTTGAGGGCCAACTTAGCATTGAGTCATGATCATTTTCTACTGATCACCATGTTTGTATTTTTTATTTCCTCTATATTTAGTCCTTCCCCAATTTATCTCCAACCACTTTCAACTTGTAAACATGCTGCATTCAAAGCACCTTGTCAGTGGAAGCTCTTTGGGTTGAGCTTTTTTGCTTTTTTTTTTTTCGTAAACCTGCTTCTTAGAAGAAATGTGATAAACTTAGAAAGTGAAAGCAAACATGATTTTTCTGTTTTTTAATGTATTCCATGTTAGAAATAGATTTTCAGATGTCCAAAGTGTAATTTTTTTTTTTTGCTCCTTTATGGATTTTACAGTGAAAACAGATTTAATCGCACCCATGCTAAAAATGTTTTAGACGACTAACATGAAGCTTTAGAGATTTGTTTTTACGTTATTTATCATCTCTGTTTGTCGTGATAATTGTCCAAATAGCTATTTTTATTGTCATTTTCCGACTTGCCAAATTCAGCACACATTTACCTTAACATTCTGTTACGTTTACACATCTTTTCCATTTTTTAAGTGTTCCTAAGAGAAGTGGGCCTCTGCTTCACCTCATATTTATACCCCAGAACAAGAAAGTTGTGTATTATTAATGAAAGGTTTTCATAACCTCTGATTATTTTTTAATTGTTGACTGTACCATTTATTGTCTCACTGATGAATTTATTTTAAAAATTATTTCCTTTAACAGGGGATTCTTTTTTTTTTTATCCCACTAAATAAATGTACTCACATTACAGGTTAGGTTTAGAAAGTTTTTTTCGATTAATTTGTCGCTGTAATAAAAAGTAGTGAATAAAATGTGACGGGGAGCGAAAGAAACCAACGTTTCTAAACTGTAAAGCTCTAAAATCACAAGCTAATAGCACAAATCCAACACAGAAAGTATAAGACCTTAACTGAGAGGAAAATTACAGCTGGTGATAAAATTAGTCATAATCTAAGTTTTCTTGTAACCTTTTGAATAAGCTGAAAAAGTCACTCTGTCAGGTCTCTGTGGTACGTTTTATAAATTTAAGAACAAAGAGAGAAATATATCTTTGTATTGAGTCTAATCTTTGTTTTCCTGTATTTCCCGTTTTCCACTGTTTAGTTTGAGGTCCCTGAAGGTGTTACTAGTTTCAGCGTGAACGGAGAAGGCATGGAAATCTTTAAAATGTCCAAGGACGGCTGGCTTTACCTGGACAAACCTCTCGATTGGTCTCAGACGACCAGCCACGAGTTCACCGTAATAAACTCTGTCTTTTATTCAAGCATTAAAAACTCATGATTTGTGGTGGAGACGCAGCTCATGAGCAGCATGGTGTGTGTTTACATCCAGGTGGAGGGAATGGCAGATGAGGATGCAGTGGCCGGCCCAATAACTGTGAAAATAAATGTTTTGGATGTAAACAACAACCCTCCACGCTTCAATCCAGAAAGCTACACAGCTACGATTCGGGAAAGGAGAAAACCAGGTGAATTTTCATCAGTCTTCATCATAGGATCTTTAATTTCTTCTGCTGTTGAAGAGTTGTTATTTTTATGCATATTTGAGACATTTAATAAGTTTCAAAATATACCAACAATTTTATATATCTTAAAATACAGGCTTTTGTTTTACTTCAGTAGATTGATCAACTCGCCAAAATAAAGCCTATTGTAATCCATAAATATCTAATATTATACAAAACGTAAGAAAATGTACTTTAACATTGATTTTCTTCTTTACAGTCTTTTATTAAGGCCAGATTTGTGGAGTTAAGGACTAGTAATTATCCTGTCCACAGATTTGCTCACATTAGCTGTGAATCTCTCTCTTATTTTTACTTATTTTGTTTTATTTTGAGATTATGAAACCAGTAAGGAGTCAAACATAAAAGTTCTTTATTTATTTAAGAATCTATGATCATTTTTGTAGGCCCACCTTTGATCCAGGGCCTGTTTTAAATGACTCTTGTCGATGTTTCTCTGTAAAATAAGCATAACTCTGGTTCTGTTTGTCTCCTTAGACGACCCGTTTGTCCGAGTGTCTGCAACCGACCAGGACGACCCCACGACTGCGAACGCTCGTCTGCGCTACAGCTTGGACAGCCAGATCCCCAACAATAACAACATCTTCCTGTTCCAGATTGACCCTGAAACCGGAGAGATCTCCACCACTAAAGAGGGTAAAATGAAATTCATCCTCACACATGAGCACAGACCCGAGGCTGGGCAAAGCTGAGCAAGGTTCACCGTCTGTGGGAGAGTCTGTAATCTGTCCTCTCTGCCTGTAATCCATCAGAATAGCGGCAGTGTAAATCCAGATTACACAGATCATCCTGTCCAGCCAAGATTAATGCTGATTGGAGGCAGATTTCCTGAATCTGTCGTGTGATTTTGACTCTTACTAATTTAAATGTGCCAGAAACTGTATAGTTTTAAATTTGAGCATCTCAGATTAAATATTGCTAATCAATATTTAATCAGTGTCTCTTTCAACAGGAGAAGAAATGCTGAAGGCCAAACCAGGAGTCCAGTTTTCCAGGGGAGAAGAGCGGAGCATCGATTCCCTGAAAACAAAGTTTGACGACTACTGTCCAGGAGAGAAAATCCCGTATGAACAAAATCCATTCTTCAGCTGCGTAGCGACACAAGGTTGGTTCCCTGAAATCCCAGATGCTCGAATCAGTCTGGGCCTAAAAATCATCTGCTAACATCTTTTAGTTTGATACACTTGGATTCAAGTTTACCAAAATGTGGATAATTGGGTGTTAATCTGAGCTCAGTCAGGGAGACAAGTTACAGTAATATCACCAAATTAAATGTTTTGAGGGGGGTTTTGTACCCTGGATATACAGCGGTTCTAATCTTAGTTTTCTTCCTGCTGGTTAGAGATGAAGAGGCGTAACTTGGACCCTCTGGAGGATCCCGACTACATCCTCTTAGTCCGTGTTCAGGACCAGGAAGGAGCCAAAGAAACGGCCCTGAGTGCATACGCCAGAGTTCACATTATTGTGCAGCCCAACCTGTGGGTCAACCCTGGGCCGTTAACTATTGAGGAGAACTTAAAAGGAGATTATCCTCGTGTTATTGCTAAGGTCAGAACACAAAAATATAAAATGATCTCACTAATTCAACTCTAAAGGCAGACCCTGACTCTCATACTCTGCTTTGTTTCTGCATCCAGGTCCAGTCTAATGTCCCTGATGCGAGCTACTCTTTAGTGCAGAAGGAGCGAGAGCTCAGGTTCCCTTTTCAGATTAAAGAAAATGGAGAAATACTTCTGACAGAAGAGCTGGACAGAGAGGATAAAGACATGGTAGAAAACAGAGCCATGAAAATACTCCTTAACAACACGGATTAGAAAAGCTCCATCATTCATCACTCTGCTCTTGTTTCAGTACATTTTAGTTGTATTTGCAAAAGACGCCAATGACAATGAGGTGGACCCACCCATGGAGATTCAGGTTCTGGTGACGGACGTGAACGACAACGAGCCTGTGTGTGAAAAAGAGGAAACTGAAATGGAGATCCAGGAGAACGAGCCAATGGGTAAGCTGTGATTATTACATAACAAAACACCAAGAATGGGGCAGCTGCAAAAGATTTTATTCATCTCGCTATTGCTCCAGCCAGGTTTTTGTGATGTTCAAACTAAAACTAGAATATCACACACCCTTGTGTATGTATTAGTACATACTCAAGGGTGATTGACAGCGTTAAGACCCTCCTCCTGGTTCTGACCGGTAGTGATGGAGAGGTGTATTTGTTCAGATGACAGCAGGTCCATATGAAGAATGCAGAGGAGCTTGATTTTTTTCACAGATTGTCTGTTTGAAGGCATAGTGATGATTTTAACAAATATGTAAAAACCTTTTTTACATATAAAAGTTACATAAAGCAGCTTTAATTGGTCAATATATCTAATTTGGAGCATCTTTGGAGCCCTTTAACATCAAGTTTCTGAATTACTCTGATTGTTGTTGTTTTTTTTTTTTTGTTTCAGGCAGTGAAGTGGGATATCTTGAGGCCCATGACGACGATCAACCAGGAACTATAAGATCTTTACTGACTTACACCATCAGCTCACAAGATCCACCCAGCTCACCTGAGAGCTTCTCTATTGACCAAACCAGTGGAAGAATCCAGGCGGTGCGTTTGCTTCAGCGGAAAGAACAGAATATTTACAACCTAGATGTCAAAGTCAGCGACTCAGGTAACGCTCAGACCGTTTACAAACACATCTTAAGGTGAACTTTAGAAGAGTTTCATCTTTTAATGAATTCTTGCACCCAGATTTCAGCACCATCTGCAAGGTGATCATCAAGGTTATCGGCGTTAACAAGGAGGAGCCCGTGTTTGAGGAGAGCTACGTGAGTGCAGCGATCATTGTTTAGTTTTAGTGGTGTTGCTTGGATGATGTTCTCACTGAGGGTGCTTTCTGTCTGAAGTACGGGAACCACAGTCTGCCGGAGGACACTGAGGTGGGCAGCACGGTGCTGACCATCAAAGCCACGGACACAGACGAGCCCGACACGGGCAGCTCCTACATCAGGTTCGACATCTCCAGCGGAAACGAAGGAGACGTCTTCACTGTGGAATCTGACGGCAAAGGAGTCGGATATGTCGTCATTGCAAAGGTGAAATGTCTTTTGGTTCATTAGGAATCTTAAAGCAAAGCTCTCCAGCAAGGTTAGCAGAACTTTGAGGGGATAAAGAGGCCCACAGCCTCATGGATCCTCCATCGTACATGTGCATGTGTTCATGTGCATTTGTTTCATGGCAAACCCAGTGTGAACTGTTTGCTGCTAAAAAGCTCAATCTTAGCTTTATCTGACCAAAACATGTGATCCCAGTAGAGTATAGCAAAATATGTGTTTACGTTTGTGATGGTAGGACAGAAAAATAATTGTTTTCTGGTATTTCTTCCTAAAATTATGTTGCTAAGGACACTTTGGGGCCCTATGGTAAGGTAAAGGTAAAGGTAATTTTATTTATAAACCACATTTTCAAAGTGCTTAACATGAATTAGAGGAAATACAAACACAAAACAAAAAAGCAGAAGAAAAGCAGAAGAGAAACAAAACAACAACAAAATAGTTGAACACTTATTAACAAATGTTTTTGCTGCATTGTTTTTTTAATGTCGAAATAAAAATGACTTATTGTGAATTAAAAATCAACGTCCACCTGTTTGATCCAGCCCCTCTAAGCAGTTTGTTTTCTGCCTCCATAGCCTCTGGACTTCGAGTCCCATTCCACCTTTGACCTCCAGATCGATGCTCGTAACACAGAGCCGCTGAAAAGTGGTGTGGAGTACACCAGCAAATCCACCACCACCCTGACCGTGACCGTCAACAATGTGGACGAGGCCCCAGAGATCACGATGGACTCTGTGGATGTCGCCGTCCCAGAAAACTTCACAAAGGGTTCAGTGCTGTTGAAAGTAAACGCACAAGACCCAGAAGGGGAAGAGATCGGGTAAAGAGGGCTCAGCTGTTTCTCTCAAAACTGCTTTAGATGTCATAATGTTTCATTTTCGGCAGTCCGTCAAAGAAGAGATGAACGTTTAAAGAGGAACACAAGATGCAGGATGGAAAGGCTGCTTTAATCTTGAGATGCTTTTATAGTTTCTTTTTCCCCTAAACTGTGTCTCAAGAGGCAATTTCACAAGCACACATC
>NW_015112627.1:142849-179300 GCF_001443285.1 Poecilia latipinna
TTTCTCTCAAAACTGCTTTAGATGTCATAATGTTTCATTTTCGGCAGTCCGTCAAAGAAGAGATGAACGTTTAAAGAGGAACACAAGATGCAGGATGGAAAGGCTGCTTTAATCTTGAGATGCTTTTATAGTTTCTTTTTCCCCTAAACTGTGTCTCAAGAGGCAATTTCACAAGCACACATCGTTCATTGTTTTATTTTCTAACTTAATTCTGAAATTTTCTTCACCTCAAGTCTAATACCGTTAGCTGAAGTTGTTAAATATACCCACTGCTCTCTGACTACACCAAGCTTACGACAGCAGACAACAGAAAGATATCACTGTAAATCTAGTCGATAATCTGGTTCTAGAGCTTGAACGTCGGCTTGTTAATCTGTTGAAGAAAACTACAGATTATTTTTGTGCACAATTGCTGCCCAGGTCACAAGTTCAGAGTGAGTGTTTGTCACACTTGAGCTGTGGTTTCCAGCGGTTGCTGATGGTTGTGTGTTTGTGTGCAGCTTTAAGCTGGACGGCGACGATAAGGGCTGGCTGGAGATCAATCCTGCCACTGGAGAGATCAAGACCAAAACCAAGATGGACAGAGAGACACTGGAGACCTTTGATGTCACTGTCACGGCCTTCGAGAAGAGTGAGTGCAGGCAAAATAGCAGCAAATTACTGGGAAATGTAGATCTGAGGACTGGTAGGGAATTTAATTTAGTCCTTTTCCAAGTCTGGATGGAGATGAAAGAACCAAAACATAGCATGGAAATATGCTTAGATGCCACATTATATCCTTAACACAAAATAAAATTAATGATCTCTGAAAATAAAGCGTCTTTACTGTGATTTATCACAGTAATCACTCATCAAGCACTTTCAGAAACTCCTTAAGAAATAAAATAAATTTGACATTTTACTGCTTTTTCAGCCATTGTGGGTTTTAAACACCTGTGGTTCTTATTCTAAAGCCAAACAAAGTACTAAATAAAAAAAATGGCACTTAAAAAAATGCTTTTTTAATGCAGATTAATCCAGTCCAGATTTGACAAGTGTAAATGTTATGCTGGTATAAGCTTTGAAATCCTCCACTTCTGAACTCAGTTGAATATTCCAGGAGTAAAAGCTGTCTTGACATTTTAAATGTATGAATATTTAAATGAGGCCTAAATATTAAGTTTGCCCCACATTAAGTAAATATGGATCAACTATTTTGTTTGTCTTCATGTCCATGTTAGCGTTGTCTCTGATTTGCCTCCACAGACAATCCTGACAAGTCCTCCGAGCGCGTCGTCCACGTCCGGCTGCTGGATGTCAACGACAACGTTCCCAAACTAACAAAGAGCAATGGCTTCATCTGCATGCAGAACATCAAACCCCTCATCATCGAGGCTAACGACGCCGACGACGACCCCTTCTCTGGTCCTTTTACTTTCTCCTTTGCAAGGAAATCTCCCAACTGGAAGCTGACGAATCTTGATGGTACGCTTGTTAAATAAAAAGAAAAAGATGATCCAGAGATGTGGTTTTCTTGACTCAGATTTTGCTGACCTGGTTCTGTGCAGATTCCTCTGCTCAGCTGCAGTTGACCAAAAAACCCGTGAAGGAAGGAACGTACATTCTTCAGATCACCGTTAAAGACAGAGCAGGGATGGGCATCCCAAACCCGTTTGAGGGTAACTTATTTGTTTAAATTGTCTTCAAACTAAACCTCATTTTTTTCTCTTTTTCTTTTATGGAGAGCTCTTTTTCTGTTCAGTTCTTGTACCTGATAGATAATGACGGCAAATTGCGGCACATTGCCTAAAAGTGAAGAACGTGGACACATAAAGGACAGAAGGACTTAAATTCAGGCAAAATGATGCTTCACTCCATGTCTCCGTTCTGCTTTCCAGTGAAAATATGCAACTGTACAACCTTCGGCTACTGCTACCTCCCGCCACACGGAAAGAGCTTCAAGCCTCCGATGGGACTCACCGTTGGGATCTTAGTCGGCGTTCTAGGATTTTGTGGTAAGTCAGACATATAGTTGAAACCAGAGGTTCAGACATACTACAGAAAAAACGTTTTCTCTCTCTCTATATGATATTAAATCAGACTAAACTGACAGTATTCTGTAAAATTTATTTTTTTTTTAGATTTACGTCATGTTATTATGTTATTCCATCAATGTTATCAAAAACATACCTGGAGTGTTGCCTTGATTTTTTTGCATGTTTGAGAAATCCTTTAGTCTCCATGGCAACCATTCATCTGTGCAAAAACGCCTGGGTGAACCTAGCTTATCCTCAGAGTTGCAGTTTCCAAGCTTTCACTTCACAGAGCAGCCCTCCAGTACAACTCTCCCACTCAGCTCCTTCAGACTAGCCAGCAGCAATTAGCAAACACCTGGTGGAAGTGCTGAGCTCATTAAATGAGCTACGAAAAAATTTTGTTAAAGGTTTAATAGAGGAGTGATGTTGTGATGATTTACTGAAGGTGGAGTTTTAGAAAGAACAAGTGTTTCTTAAAGAGACAGAGGCCCAATTTCAAGCCATTAAATATCAAAGTTGGATTTCTTTTAAGTGATGTTTGATATATACAGCTCTGGAAAACATTAAGAGACTCCACTGCACTGAACCCCATTGAAACCTTGTGGCTATTCCACCAGATATTGATTTCTGATCTCTTCCTGAGTTAAAACATTACTATTGTTGTTTCTAAATGAATATGAACCTGTTTCCTTTGCATTATCTGAGGTTTGAAAGCACTGCATCTTTTTCGTTATTTCGACCATTTCTCATTTTCTGCTAATAAATACTGAATTTTTGCTTGGAATTTCAGAGACAAGTTGTCAGTAGTTTATAGAATAAAAGAACAATGTTCATTTTACTCAAACATATACCTATAAAAGTAAAATCAAAGAAGCTGATCATTTTAAGTGGTCACTTTTTTTTCTTTCCAGAGCTGTATATTGCATTTTTATAACAATTGAAGGTAACATAGTTACTTGATTGCGTGGTAAAATGGCACTATGTGCCTGAAAAACACATAACACTGTCCCTTTAAAATAATATTTTTTAATTTCCTTTAGTTTTTGGTGAAACTCCGCGACTCAGTTTTTAACATTTTGGGCAACCTTCCACAAACAGTTACATTTTGTCCCATTTCCCCTGACTGAAGCGGTGAAACTGAGTCAGGTTTGAAAAAAACCTTTCTGTGTCCAAATGTTTCTGCTTCAACTGACTTCATATTTGCTCTCGTTGCAGTTCTCCTCTTCATCATAGTGGTCAAGCGCTCAAGTAAAAACAACAACAACAATCAACGAGAGGACGGGGAGCTGAAACCCATGATGTAGAGACAAGAGTGTGACGTTTTATTTATATACAGAAAGTATCACAAATTACCTTAGAGGAGTTTTGCAAGCGACATACACACAACTTGTTTTCTCTTCCCTAACCTGCCTGAAAACTATAAGGATGCATCTTGTGCTTTCTTTTTCCTCCCTGTGAGAACGTTTAGTCTTTACTGTTTGCATGTTTCACTAAGTGAGATGCGATTTAGCATCCAGCTCATCCATATTTATTTATGATGAGTTTCCTTGCTGTTAAGTAAACTAAGAGAATTACATAGAAAAGTTTAAGAAAATCTCTTTATTCACTTTCAAGCCTTCTGATTTACTTTAGTTTATTTCATGCAAACGTTTTGCGAGTGGAGTCTGAGTACTAGCTGCTGTACAGACTAAAGTCACTCTGTTGGCCAGCTGAGCGTTCTCACAGCTTGTTGACTTAATGTATTATAATGGCATTCTCAGACCGCCTCATTAGCAGTTTCATCGTTTCAAAATGATTTAATGGTTGTTGTTTTTTTTTTCCTCCCAGGCCCCAGCGTCTGCTGATGTTAAGTAACATGCAAATCAACAGTTATTGGATTGTTTTTGTAAAATGCAGCTTCCCAATAAACAGAAACCTGGGCTCTACTTTGGTTTTCACTGGATTTTTTCTGTTTCCGCTGCTCGGCATCAGGAAAGACACCTGTTGCTGCAGGTGATGGGGGTGACATAACAAACATCCACTCTTGATTTACACGTCTCCTCTGTGCCTCTGTGATTTCTTCGTCGTAGATTTTACTCTGCGTTTACAGTCGGCGCTGTTGCGTCCCCTCCTCCTTCTGCTTGCCAGTCTGTCGCTAAGCATTCGGGGCCGCGGCGCAGCCTCGCAGAGTGATGCTCTGAGTCATCTCTCTTTGACAGTGGGAGACGGGCCACAGATTGTCAGCTGCGCTGAAAGGAAGATGGCATGATTGTGGGCTTTTTACGCAGCACAAAGAGGCCCCCAGCACACATGCAAGTGAGGGCTGAGACGGGGGCCCACATGTGCTTCCACGAACACGCGCCCACTCCCAGCCGTGTGTCACGTGTGTGAGTCGGTGAGCTGGCTTGCTGTGGGATCCAGAAGCCAAAGGACGGGAGCCACGACCCGCTGTTTATGTCTGCAGTCCATCTGTATCTGTATCCGAGCAGCACTTTTCCACAACAGAGGTGCGTGGAGAAGTTGAAAGGTTGAGGATCAGCAGCGTGGAAGTGGATGAAAGACAGAGTAAACGACGTGATGGATGAACCGCCTCTTCCTATCAGATCTCACCCACACTCTTCACAGACATGCAGCAATATTGTCCTTCAGCCGTTTTGTCACCACCAGAGAGGTTCGTTTGCCCAAATATAGAAACTCTGTTGATCTTCGCTTTTATCACTTATTTGTCATTTCGTAGCTGCTTAGATTACGGCTTAACAGGACTCAACAGTAAAGCAAATAATAAAGCTACAGCGAACACGCATGTGCGTTATAACCTTAATTTAGCTCCATCGGTAAACTCCATTTAACTAACTACAACTTAACAGGAATGTTTTAGGCACGAAGATATTAGTTTTATGTGGAAAAAAAGTCATTGGGAGTCATATTCGCTTCTCCGCTTCTTATTGGACGAAAGCGTATGTGGTTACGTAAACCGCATATAAGTAACGATTTAGTTTAATTTCCCGCAACATACCAATATTAAAGCACCATAAAATAAATTTAATAACGTCTCTGTGTCTGTTGTAGTTTTAAAATAATATTAAAATTTGTGAACCGTGAGTCAAACTGAGATCGGCCTGAAAGACCCGCTTTCCTCCCCAACTCCTTGGCCTCGTTTCTCGTCCTTTTGGCTCTGATCATGCGTAGTGTCTATTTTTATCAATTTAATATCTGATAGTCTCCAAATCGGATACCATATATTAATTTGATTTTTGGAAGAAGGATACGTACAAAGGGCTTGCTTTGTGCTCTACACGCACCATCCTGGTATTTCAGTGTGTCCAGGCTTGGTTCATCTTCCTTACATTGCTTAAAAACTAACGAAAGCAGTAAATGAAGCTTCGTTGATTTCCAGCTGTTATCAATTACTTGTCAAAGCTGGTAATTTTTCAAAATATATAAACAAAACATGGAGAAAATATTCATCCGTTCACATAGGTAGAGCCAAATCATCACCTGAAAACGACTTTTTGCTTCAGGCTAACATTAGCTTATCAATCTGAAAGGCTTAAGTGTGGAATACACTATTAGCGTCACAGTCGTTAGCATAGCAATCATTTCAGTTTTCTGACCCTTAGCTAATGTATGTGTTTGATCTGGGGGTGAAACTTTATCGCATTATCATTTTTAGCGATAAATATCTGTTCATGATAAGAATTTTAATTTAATAAATGGTTTTTATCGTCACTTTTATCGTTATCACAATAGTACCACAAGTTATCCTGATAAAACTTTAAATCGCCCACCTCTAAACTGACTCAAATAAAAGCTGGTGAGTAATAGAATATGTTTGAGGTGCTTTTATGTTCTTTGTTCCACACGTTTATAAAACTAAGACATGTCACTTCAAAACTTTATTTAATGTGCTTTGGTAACATTAGTGCGGTTTTAAAGTATCATTCAGCCTGGTTATGAATTGGACAACTCTGATTTTAACTCTGCTCTTAGGTGACTCATTTAATTACATGCGATGGTTTATTTCTTTTACTACAGACCCCACATCTTATTTCTAAAGACGTAGAAGCGCGTAAAAAAAGAGCGTCACTCAGGACGTTTTTTCACAAAATATCCCCGCTGTAACGTCAGAGCTTCTGCAGAGCTGGGGGCTGAAAAATGACCATGTGGAGGTCTTTATTTCCAGTAAACTAAACTGAACGTCATCTAAACACAGCAACTCTGTGTCATGCATGTCAATGCAATGATGATTAATAACGGGAAGAATAGAAAACTTGTGTGACGTTTATGAGGCACACACTTAAAACAATTGTTGGTAGATGTTATTAACCAATCGCTACCAGTCAGTCTTATTTTATATATAATTTTTTTTCAACATGGAAGCAACATCAAAGAGTTTCTAACATCAAGCTGAAGGAAGTGAAAAAGGGCAAAACTATAGAAAGAGTCTGAATAATTATATTTTTATGTAAACTGTAAGGAAATTACTGAGAGATTATAAATATCTCCAGTAAAGGATGAACAAAGCATGGCAGAGTCAAATATTTTGATTTTTATTTAGATGAATATTAAACACTTACAGGGACAGAACATTTAAATCAGATCTGATTGGACTGTTACTGAAAAAAATAGTCCTATTTGTTACTATTCCTTCAAATAAATTATTTTCACTCTGCAGATTTTCCTTGCATAGTTTCTAATAATATTGTAGATAAAATAGTTGCTAATTTTCCCTTTTTTGATGTTTACAAAAAAGTTTTAAGGCCTACCGGGTTAGGCTCTCCTTTACAGATTATCAGAGCAGATTTTGAATGATTTTTGCTCCTAAATACCAAATACTATTTGGTAAAATAGTACCAGCTATTTCACATTATGCGACAATCTGAACTGTTGCCCTTTATCCTGGTTCATAAAGTCACAAAAATATTTAGGAACTGTTGCACTTTGTATGAAACTGACTAAATCTGAGCTTTTATTTCTTCAAAATTGAGTTTTCTGCTGTTATTTGGTGCTGCAGCACCATCTTGTGGTAAAAATAAGACTGCATCTCTCTAAATAAGCCAAGAAAGTCAAGAGTTTATGAGCAGTAAACTTATTAACTATGTTTATCCTGAAATGCAATAACCTTCATAGGTTTAGTTGGCTTGATGTCCTGCAGCGCACACGAAAATAAATAAATAAACCTTCACAGAAGCTGTCTGTTTAGCATTTTATTTTCACATACAAAACTCAAACCCCCATAAGTTACAATTTATACATACAACAGAGAAGATGTGTAACATACTGCTGAGGCAGAATAAATATTTGATGTTGAAACAGCCTGATTTTAAAACACATCCTGATTATATAGTCTTTCTGTACACATCAGTAATCCATGGGTAAAAGAAAAAAGGCTCTGCTTTACCTCCAAAGGGAAGAATAACGCAATCCAGGAGCAAAACAAACGGGTAATGACCTGTCAGGAAAAAATAATGTAGATTCTTGACCCCTGTGTTTAGAAAAGAAGCTCAGTGACTGCATCTGCTTACAGTTTCACAACACACTCTGTCACTTCAGCCAAAGCGCTCTTAGATCACACAGGGGAACAACTCCTTCATTCGTGCACCTCCAAGCAAAGAAGCAGGAGGCAAGGCAAAAAAAGAAGGTGCAGCTACAGATTTGAGGTCAAAGCAAAACGAATGTAATTATCCACTTTACTATTTTCAGATTATGTAAATAATTTGTGACCTTAAAATGTAAGAGTACTTAATTATTTTTGTGGAACTTTTAGGTTGTAATGTTCAGGCTGTGACCCATCAGATTTAACCTAAACCTCAAAACATCCAAATCATCCTCCTCGCGGGACTGAAAATCCAAAACCCAGAGAGATAATTTAACTTCCTTCAAAAAAGTTGCACAGATTCACTCAAACAGTCTTCGTAACAAAAAAAACAAAACAAACAAAACAAACAAAAAACCAACAACACTCCATTCAATAGTGAACTAGACAGTGACAATGATCTGAAGCAGAGAAAAAAACAGTCAAGCTAGCATGGACCAGCTAGCAGCATCAAGATCAACCAGTGATTTCAAAGTTCAACATCTGGTTTAAAGTTTTCTTAAAGTGATTCACAGGAGGTGTCTGGAGTGTCCAAGTTTAACGGAGTGCTGCCCTTCTTCTGCCTGTTGCTGCTAATGGTGGTCAGCTGGCTGAAAGAAAGCTACTAAGCATCATTCATTTTTAAAACTACAGCTGGGAAGCTGGGAAAGTCTTCCAGCGCCACGAATTAACCGGTTAATTTTAGCTCGTTACACTTTATAAAGAGAAGAAAATGCAAAAATGTGTCCCGTTTGGCCCAAAGAACACTAGAAAACTAGAGTTCAAAACCATAAATAAATATTTAAGGTAATATTAACATTACAGTTAAAGTTACAAGATTTTAGCAGTGAAAATAGTTGCTGTTGCTAGACTGCTCAGACCTCAAAGAAAACTGGAATCTAATAGGAAAAGTGCATTTGTAATAAATCATGTGTGTATTAATACCAGGATAATATGGAAGTATTTGCCCAGAGGATCTCATGTCTGGTTCAAAGTCGGGCTTGCTAACCAGAACCGCTTCGCTTTTCAGCGGACACGAAGCTCTTTAAGCTCTTCTTGCTTAAATTTGAGGATGAAAGCATGCGGCATCATTAACAGTGACTGCTGTGCATGGCAACTCATGAAAAAAAAAAAAACAAACAAAAAAAAAAAACACTAAGCCAATCTGATGACCTTTTAAAACCATAAAAAACTAAACTTTTGTGCTGCTGCATTAATATTCATTCCATGAATAGAGTTAAAAATAGCTGAACAGAGATTTGTCCATGTGGTGTGCTTGGTTTTTAAATCTGTGGCACACAGTTGAATCAGTCAGTGAGACTCGTCCTCCTGTCTCTGCGCGCCGATCACGTGAGGGTTGAACTGGGTGACGATGATGGTGATGTCATCGCGGTACATGCGAGCCAGCTCCTCGGGCAGCGACAGCATCTTGGACAGCCGCTCGTGGTCCACCGTGCCGAACTCGTTGTTTCCCACCGCGTGCCGCATCAGGTGCGTCGCCGAGTTCTGGTCCTCGAACGCGGA
Source organism: Poecilia latipinna (assembly GCF_001443285.1). Classification (NCBI taxonomy): domain Eukaryota; kingdom Metazoa; phylum Chordata; class Actinopteri; order Cyprinodontiformes; family Poeciliidae; genus Poecilia; species Poecilia latipinna. The sequence continues at coordinate 151,943 of NW_015112627.1, forward strand.
GGACATGCGGGCCTTCCGCTCCTCGAGCAGACCCTGCATCTGTCCCAGAGTGACTTTGTAGCCTCCCACTTTAAGCGGCTGGCGCTGGTGAACCCCAGTCAAATACTCGCCGACAATGCGGATCACTTCCTGCCGGTGGAGCGTCTCCCAGAGGCCATCTGAGCCGATCACCTGCAGACAGAGGAGGGCGATGCTCAGAATCATCTTGATCTTAAGTAAAGAACAAACTTTAATCTCTCAACCTCCGTTTGTTCTTCCTCTATTCAAATCTCGCTCGCAGCACAGTCTGGGCTTTCTCCCGTTTACTTGGATTCCCTGTCGTAGTTTTCCTACCAGGCCAATCAGAGAGTAGAAACTGTGAACGATGACGTCAATTTTCTGGAACCTGCGTTTAGTTTTAGTGAACAAAGCCGTTCGGTCTGTGTTGGCCTCACTCAAGCATCACCCAGCACTTCTCTCTTTAGTACCATCTTTAGCAGTATAATGCACCGTCAAACTGGCGATTACATACATGATGGCCAATCATGAGTGACTGGGTAAAATGTAAAACTTCGGAGTCCAGACTCTCCGTAGGAAAAGAGAACAAGGATCTGGCCTCTTTTTACTAGGCTAGTTTCATCTAATAGTGAAAAAAATACTTTCTACTTTTCACAAAAACAGTTTGAAATGTTCTTTACAAACATTAATGAACCCAGACTCTTAGAAAGAGCTTTCTAAAATTTACACTCTACCTTTTTATGTAGAGAGCAAAAAAGACCACCCTTTCAAGCGGGAAGAAAAAGATTTACAAGCGTGGTTTGGAGGACAGACATGGCATATTTGATGAAAATAATAGTAAAAACATCAGAATAAAGAGCCCATTCATCAAACCTGAGAACTAATTAGCTCTTAGACATGGGAGGTGAAGCCGCCATTAGTCACTGCAGTATCTACCGTCTAAAAGACGAGACAAAAGACCCCGGCATGGTTTTCTGTCATTTTAGTAAATGTCAAGGATCTCTGAGTCAGTGCCAACATTTATGATTTATTCAGTAGTTTGACAAGATGGAGGGAAAATGAGATAATTGGATATTATTTTAAAGGGAAGACCAAGCAGAATATCACGGCACAACAAGAACTTTATGACAACTTGTGGCTATTAATTGATTAATTGTATAGAAGAAATTGGCACATGACCTTTAGAGTCTGTAAACTCCAATTAATGATGCATCCATTACTAAAGCAATTGACGAGTATTTCAATAACTGAGTCGGGCTGAAACAATTAAGTCTTTCAGCCCGATGTGTAAATAAATAAAATAATTTAGGAGAGGAAGGCTACCTTCCTGCACAGAAAAAAATTATTATCCAACTGAATTAAATAAGACTACTAAAACTTTAGCTATGGCGACGACTGAAATTCTCTCAGACATTTAACGAACTCTTCATTCATGCGACAGAACGAACGAAAGAATACATGAATGAACGATTGAATAACTAAATTAACCTAATACTGGACACAAAAAAGCATAAATAAATGCATTAAGCTACTAAGTTGTTCGATGAATAAATTAAATGAGCAGCATTTGTCGGCGTTCCTCTCTCACCAGGAAGCGGTCCTGCGACCGCAGCCTGTGGTACGTGATCTCCGGCTCAGCGGTCAGGTAGGGCGGCGTGTGGTAGTTGGGAGGGATGAACTTGGTGTGCTCGTTCTCATGGAGCTGATCGGGTCCAGACTCCAGGACGCGCTTCTGCAGTTCAATGCTCCACTTGAACTTCACGTCCCCGAAGGCGCGGAACGGCATGAGCAGGCCCAGCAGCCGGTCCTGATGCAGAGGGAGACGGGGAGAGGGCGAAGTTCTGACGGACTTTTTTTTTTTTTTTTTTTTACCACGGGTGGACTGGTTAAAATCACTACCTGACGAATAACGGTCTTCCTCTCAGAGTGAGGATGCTCGCTTCGTATCCGAGCGACCTCGCTGTCGTTCTGGGCGCTGTGGTCGTTGGACAGTGTGTGAGCACTGAATGAACCATCCTCCTCCTGCACCCCCAACACGGCCCGGGCGTCCCCGGCGTTGGCTATGTAGCTTTTAAGATAAAAATGGGGGAGGGCAGGGGTTTAGATATTAGCTTCATGAAGACAACAACTGGAACCACAATGTGCTGCTGGACATTTATTCTCCATACAGATCTGGTCCATCGATGTGCGCCACGCAGGCTGTAGCTCCAGAAAATGCCACTCTCAGAACCCAGTAGTGCAGAAACGCACTTGCGTCTCCAACCTGTAAGAGAGAAACCACACACAGATGGTAAGAACCTTAGCAAGTTTATATCACATGGAGATGAAGTGACATCTGAGCTCATTTCTGGTCTACCAAAGTTTAAATCCGGATGTTCTCATTCCTAACACTGGCAGCCTGGACTGATGAATGTCCTCAAGATCTCTTACTGATGGAAACATTCCTCAGATTTGACAGTCCAGATAAATGACATGACCTGCATAAACCTGCAACTCGACTCTATCGTGACTCATGGACATCTTAAACAGCAGAACAGGAAATGGGTCAGCTCAGGTTGTTGCTGGGAGGAACACATCCAAGTTTGTTCCTATAAAAAGAAACAGATTCGTATCAAAACCACAGACTGTTTCTCACCTGAGCTTCCAGAGAAATGTCGTTGTCCAGCCTCTTGAAGGCGTTCAGTAAGGCCTCTCGGGTGTCTGGAACGTCGCCTGGGCTAAAGAATGAGAGAAATATGAAGACGGATTGTCTGAAAAAGAGGAACGGCAACCAAAGATGTCCAGGTCAAACAATAACAGATTAGTCAGTGATGCTGAGGTTGTGTTGAGGTCACAAAGAGTAAAATATGAAACCAGAAAGTCCTGTTTGAAATATTTCACATGACAACAATCACTTGTTGTCACGTGACAACAAATGATAAATTAACATGCATTGGACATTTTCAAAAACAGTAAATATTAAAAATAAAACTGGATTTTTTATGTTATATTTTGGCTCATATAATATTTCTGCTGATTTGACATCGCCCATAAGGAGAGTAAACCCCAAAAGGTCAAGCACGAAAACCTCAATGGAAAATTTGAAACAGAAATTGAACAGAATTTAATCAATTAGTGAACTAAATTACACTTTTGAAGATGTTCTACTATAATGAGAAGCAACTACATAGTTGAAAAGCTTCAACTTAATTGGGAAGATGTTTTGAGTGAAAGCAACTAGATGTTTTAGTTCATGTGTAAAATGTTTGTCCAGATACTGTGATGAATTTCTCATACCGGCCCAAACCTTGTTAACATCTGGAAACTGAAGCTCACAGATGCTCTCCATTCAAACACCAGAATAAAAACTCTAGACATTAAAATCTGGATCAGACAAACTCCAACAGGACTGAGGTGTAAGGTTGTTACCTTTAGTACCGACTCTGGAGGGGGATAAATACAAATGCACTCCACACTTCTCAAGATTTTTATTGGTCTATCCAATATACTCCCAAATTAAATGAACTGAAGTTTCTTCTTGCATTATGATCAAATGTGGAAATGTAATTATTCTTGTGGACATGTCTTATTTAAAAATACTGTTCTGACCAGGATAAAACAGTTTTATTAAATACAGTATTGCTACACTGTGTGTTTCTCACCTGGTTAGGTCAATTAGCTCCTGCCAGTAGGTTCTCAGGCTGTTGAAATAGAGGCTCTGAGCCTCCCGGGTGAAGTAGTCATTGGGGTGTTTGTGCCACTGCAGGATGGGACTGAGCGCTCGGCCGGCCTCCACTGAGGCCTCCAGCTCACACAGAGTGTCATGGGGGAGCAGTGAGACCGCGATGTAGTAAAACAGCCTCTCACTCAGCGCCTGCAGAGAAAAAAAATATAAGATTATGATAGCATACACTGCTGCTGATTAAAAAAAAATGTCTTGGAAAGTGTCTAGATGTTTTCTCTATACCTAAAAATAGCCTAATGAAGTCTGATATTACTGTTTGACCAATGCCTAAAAAACCCCAAAGAAATGAATTAAAACCTCCGTAGAGTGAACAGATCACCTGAGCGCAGGCGCAGCCGGCGTGTCCATCAAACACGCCCAGGAGCATTCCTCGTGTCTGCAGGCAAGTCGCCACGCTCCGCCGGTCCTCGATGGGAGCGTTGGCCGGAAGCTGGTTGCTTTCAAAACCCATCACAGATGACACATTTTTACCGTCGAACTCTGGCACCTGCAACCGGATGGCGAAAACAAACAACAGGATGAGAATGTAAATAAATAAATAATGAATCAGGAACTTTGTGCATGACCCGCACCGACCTTGAAGCTGTACTCGTTGGCTTTCAGGATGGAGTTGACCTGTGGGGGCGTCAGGATGTAGTTGTGAAGCGCTGAGGACGTCTGGTAGCACCTTCCTGCCGGGTGTGTCTGCCATGTTTGGGACGGGCCTCTAAAGGCAGGCAGGGAACCGAGGTGTGGCTGGTGGTGTTGGCATGGTAACAGACTGGAGGCAAAGACCTTGGCACGGGGCAAACCCCTGAGTAGTTGGGATGTAACAGGCATGGCTGACCATGCAGCACCGGTAATCAAAGCACCACCGATGTGCACACACCTGAAGAAGAAGCACATCAAGAGCTCAGATGTACGCGTGGTGAACAGAGCGTTCTCTGTTCGCACCATTAAGCAAACGCTGTGCAAACAAGTAGATTTATTCTCATAAGGTTGAGTCATTCTGAATCTGAAATCCAAAAATCTCCAACGCTCTAAAGACCAAATTATTATATCAAGAGATGAGGATTTTCATGGCCAATATCAACTTATAGTTTACGTTTTGGTCTGATCTGCAATGGAAAATAGCTCATTTGTTCACTGCTACAGGTACTGATATGCTTACCAATCTTTGCTTCACATCAACTGTTAAACCCAAACCCTGCTGCAAACAGATAAAATCAGATTAATGGCTTGAAAAGGTTGTTGATTGATTTTCTTTTTCCTGGTCACTGGCACTCCTATGTGTAAAAAAAATTAGAAGGGATCATATTTACTGCCAATATAGCTCAAAATATTTCCTTAAAGCACTTCCCTGTTCAAATCTATTTCGAGGAAAATCTTACGTGTCATGGCAAAGGAAAGGACAAAGAGATCTTATGTACGCAGTCAGAGGATGTTTTTGGTGAAACTTAACTGATTGATCTATTTATTTTGAATGAAAATATAGCTTAGTTATGCATTTCTGTAACCTATGTTGGATAATAAAGAGTGCTTTAATCTTAAGTAGAGGGTTGGTATGAGACCATGTAAGTCTGCACTCATAGTTAGAGACAGATGGTTATGTTTACAAGAAGGCTTCATTCATTTCTGTTCTCCACCATGACTGCATTTTAAGCAAATGGAATATTTTAGAAAACAGTCGAATGTGTATTTTTCCTAATGTAGTGAAAAGTGTAGTAGAGTCGTTTTCCACAGGTAGCGGCGGGGCAACCTGTGGATCTCTATGCTTTACACACCTGGAGGAAACTTTGGTCGCTGACACTTTCTCATTGCAATAAAAGAAGAAGCTACATAACAAAAGTAGCAGTTTGGAACTGTAACTCAGGTTTACTAGTAGAAGGAGGAAGTCTTGTATGGTCATAAAATACTACAATATGCCTTTTTGCAATGAAACGTAAAAATTTGCAATAGAGGAGCAGTATTAGTTTGAGTAGCAGCTCTGCAGACCTCTGCAAATATAGGTCAGAACTGGTGCACAGAGAGTTAAAAATAACTGAGTACTGGCATTTGTTCCTCTGATAGTTATGACTGCTGCTGGCCAGGAAATCCGAGTCCTGACCGTGACTCTTCAAATAACCCGCTCCAATTTACTGATTTTAATATATCTGCAGCTTCTGAAGCCACCCCTGTCTCCCTACGACTGGTTATTTCTGTTTAAACCTGGAGCATTTTAGTCGTTTCTGCTGCATCAGACTTTCACAGAGTGACCCTGATGTGAACGAAATGTACCTAACAACCATCCGGAAATATAAAAAAAATACTGTGACCCAAACAGACCAGAGGACTCGTCTCGTCTCTGAGCTTTAAAAGTTGTTTGTTGACATAATTAGCTTCTCTAAGCTAATTACAAACCAGGTACCGAACGCAGTTAGCCAACGTGATATAAGCAACAGCAGTGGCATACGGAGACATGGTGTGAATTAATAACGTTTAAACAGACTTACAGTTTAAAACTCAAGTCAGTCGTGAAGATAAAGCATCAAGATTCAGTCTAATGTAGCTAGCTCTGGGTTACACCCACAAGCCGTCGATAGAAATTGCTACACTTATATAACATAAACATTCCAGGTACACCGAAGAATACTTTATAAAAGTCCGTCTGTAGAGAAGGGGACACAACAGAACAAAATGTGCTCTTACCCTATCCGACAGATGTGAAGTAGGTATTTAAGTTCATGACTCGAACCCAACCCCTTCGGTTTGTGTTACTCCAAAGCGCCACACCTCATGTTGAAGCCTGATTGGTTGAGCCTTAACCTACGCAGTGACGTCAACACTCCCATGCACGCAACGTGTAAAAAAATAAATAAAAATAAAATAAAAAGCTGCATATTCCAGTCCAAGAAGTGATACTGACATGTTAAATGGATGCATTACAGACAGTGACATATCTCAAGTTTTTAAGTTGGGTTGATAATGACTTATAGCTCACGAAAAACCTACATTTAATATTACAAAAAATGTTTTTCAGAGAAATTTCAGTATTTTTTTTCAGTGACGTGACTAACTTTGAATCCTGGAACCAAATCAGAATAAATTTGTAATAGAAATTAACCCCGAATGATCTGAGTTGCTACATTTAGTAAAATGCGTCACATTTCTCGCTTTTAAAAACACTTAATTTAAAATATTTGTATTACAAAATGTTTGTAAGATAAATTAATTTTGGCATACTCAGCAAAGCATAGTAAAATGTTTGAGTTTATAGATTTGATTGACAGAGGTACAGGTAATACAAATGTATGAATAAATCACAATGCAAACAAACAGTAGAACATTTAAATTACTGCAAGTATCTTTAAGATAACATTAGGAAATAGTTTAATTGAAATTATTTTATTTATTTCTATATTTTAATGCTACAAAATAAAATAAATAGAAAGGAGAGAAAAAAGTCATAAAAAACAGTAAAAGATACTACATATTTGGCTTTCACAGCAATATTTTATTATGTCCTATAAATGTCTATTGATGTAAAATAAAAATTATATTTAAATGTTTTTATCCTTGTTATGTAAAGAACTAAAAAAAATTAAAACAAGAAAGAAACAATTAACTAAAGAAAGAGACAAAGAAGTAAGGAAGGAAGAAAGAACTTTACCATAAAAACAAAACTCCAGTCAGATTTCATATAAAACAATTTAATTAATATAAAAGCATACAAATATTTCCAAAAAGACAACATTTGCGTTAAATTCAGCAGTGAACAGATTCTTTTAACGAGAACAGAACAAGCGAGCAGTAAACATCCTTGCCACCGAAAGCAGACCCTGAGGTCTATATCAGAAACCTCTGATCCACCAGTGTTTTGTTGGCAAGGTTCCTTCTCCCAAGAGTGTTACGGATGAAGCGGAATATCTGCAACAAACACATTTTGGTTTAATGTACATTTTCACTTTGGTGAAGATGACACACTACAAATACATAAACACTGACCATTTGCTGTAGGTATGTGAGCACAGCTGCTAGCACAAAGTTCTGAGATCCAAGGTCAACAACACAGAAGAATAAAATGTCAAAGATCAGCAGCGTGGCCTCATTTCCATAAAAAAGGACATTACTGAAGGAGTGGGCCTCATCTGTAGAGAGGAGAGCAGTGGTATATTATAAATTCACACATCCAAAGGTCTGCAAACAAACAGTAAAAGGTGAATTTTTTACCACTGTAAAAGTAGCTTTTATCAGCCGGCTCCATAAACTCCATCCCAATGACTCGCTCCAACATCAGCTTTTCCTTCACCATGTAGTCCATGTCAGGATGGCCCTAAGTCAACAATCCAGGATGAGAAAACAAAGATTTGCAGCAAATAAAACTCGCAGTAGCCACAAAACAAACAACGGAATCAGATTAGATGTGATCCAAGGCAGCATTCTCACAGACTGAGCTACTTTCTGGATGTTTGTACTAACATGGTCAATAATGGATCCCAGGAAGTGGTTCATGGTGTTGTACGCTCTGAACTGTAGATCTGACAGGTTGGCTGTAGATGCATCCATCAACCGTGACGGCCTGTTCTTCTGGAGTAAAACCGGTCAAAGATTTTTAGTTTTTATTTTATATCAAAGAATAAGGGCGACAGAGGTGATCACATACCCTGCTAAGAGAATCTTGTATTCTTTCGTACTGCTGCCTCAGACGGTTGGTGATCGCCACCTGAAAGGTCTGAATGTCAGAGTTGGGGACCAAACCTCGCTGACCGCACAGCGACTCCTACAGGAGCAAGAAGAGAAATACAGCAGCAGCCATAAGTGTTCAACCCTCTTTTTTTTTTTTCATATTTTGTGATATGATAATCACACATTTCTGTTTAATTAGGGATTAATGTGGAAGACCATCACGAAGTAGCAAGTCTGGGTCTTCATGTTTACGACTGTTCACCAATGTTCTGTAAACGATAAGATGCCTTCACAGTAGAGCTGCATTTATACAGAGATTAAATTTATAATATATTTACTAATTATATCACTTCAGATTTCATTAAGGCATGTAAACGTAGATGAGGTCGAATACAAATGTAAATCCACATTTTTCAGATTTGCATTTGCTAATAAAATAGCTGAAAACCAAACGGTTCCTTTGTCATCTACTTCACATTGACACATTATTTAATTTTGTAGTCCTTGAGCGGCAAAACTTAAAAATGTTAGAGGGGTACTAATACTTCCACAGGTCTTTATTGTTTGATTCTAAGTAACCATATTATCTTTAATATCTTAAACAGTCTGAAGTGCATAATGCTGTCCGATAACAGTTTGAAGGATCCCAAGAAGACCTGGCTTCTTGGAAGCGACTTCATTTGAAATGTGGGACTTCTACAAAGCACTGCAAATTAAAATGAAAGACGACAAGGTTCACTGCTGTTGTACATACACGTTCTCTCTTCAGGTTATTGCTCATTTCCTCCATGTTTGTGTCTGCGTGTCCATGCACTGAGCGCCCATGGATGTAGTAACCAAAACAACGATTGGAGAACAGCAGCACAGAGATCTACGCAGAATAACAGAGGAAGCCCTTTGATGGAAATTATTACTGATTGGAAGAAAAAAAAACAAACAAACAAAGACACAGGAGCTACTGCTTACATTGCTGACAGAGCAGAGATCCACAAACTGACGAATTTTGTCCTTCACAAAGTGTTCGTAAAATACAGTGAAGAATATCACCTGCAAGCACATTCAACTGTCGGTTATTGCAGCTGAAACAAAAGACCTCCATAATTAGTAATAAAATGGTGGCCGTTTACCTGCAGCAGGGCAATGCAGAGCCAAAGTGTGGCGGCAAGGCCGTAGCGCAGAATCAGGCTGTAAGGAGGGGTGTACGCCTCTGGGGAGCGCTGTAACGTTGACCAAGGGTCTCTCAAAGCTAGGTTGGAGAAATTCAGCACCTTAACACAAGATGGCGTAATAGTGTTAAGGAAAACAGACATGTACTGTCAGAAATGCTTCAACCAGAACATGCAGGGTGAGACGTACTTCCAGAAAGAAGAGCACAGCCATGGTCTGAAAGGTTGGGCTGATCTTGCGAATGGTCTGCAGCTTGTTCCACTCGTTTGCCACAAAGTAAGTCCTCCAGATGCTGACCGGGGAGGGGTCACGTTTACTGTCCCCGTGAGCTGAAACAACAGGGAAAAAGCTCAACAGAAGAAAAATACTGAATAACTAGCTTAAAGTAGTGAGAACAGAGTAACTGTGCTGGTACCTTGCACTGTCCTGTTCCCTTTGCTTCGTGGTCTCTCCCAGTCTATAAGAAATATATCGACTGACACCTGCATATACAGCTTGTGTAGAAACTGGACAGCCTGGATGCAAATGCACAAAACATGACACTTTTATATCATGTATACCATATGATAAATGTGTTTAAAAGACATATCCCCCTTTTAAACTTAGGATTTAAATATGAATCCTGAAAAAACAGACACTGGATGGCAGAATGAAAATACAAATAACCTGGAAACTACTAAAGATTGTATTACAGATTACAGAGTGATCTGACCTTGAGAGCGAAGGCACAACCAATGTACGTCACAAACTGCTCCTCTTGAGAAGGGAGTGGAAGCAGCACAGATACAAACTGCTGAGCCTATAGACACACAGAGGCAGTTTGTCTGATAAAAGCTGCAAAAACGACCAGAGTTGAATCTGTTTCACAAACAAAGGTGGTCATGAAAGAACAGAGTAAAAAAATAACTTGCCTTTAGTGTCTAAAGAATGCAGAAATGGAAAGCAAGAAGGATGAAAGATCATGCAAAGAGTGGAAGTTAAATTTGCAGAAATCAATGTCAAAAACAGACTGCTGAAACTATTGACAGAGAAGAACACAACAGCACAAATGGGATCGAAACTGCATGAATAACAAAAAATATAAACATTTCTTATGACCCACCTTATAAAAAATGAGCCAGTAAAGGCCAGTTCCCACCGTGACGATAAAGAAAACGTTGGCCAGGTCACCGGAGTAAAACAACAGAAACTTCAGCATCGTCTGGAGAACACAGAGACCAGAAACACGTGAACACATGGAGGACATCTTTACAGCGATTCAACAGACGCCGATGTACCTCCAGATCAATGATGGGCGAAGCAATCCTCCTCTTCCAGCTGACTGTCTTCAGGAGCGAGTAGAGCACGGCCAGCCCGCCCAAGATGCCCAGGGCAGTCTGTGTGACCCAAGGGTGACTATTATTCAGTCACATATGCAGATTCGTTGTCATGGTTTCAGCCAAACTTATACTCACATCTGTCTTTGTACGAGCCTCTGTCTGATCCATCTCATAATCCATAGCGAAGGTTATCTACAAAACACACACATTAGAGCAGCAGTTGTCAAACTTTCCAGCTTCTGACCCACAAAATGAAAACGTAACAGGGTCATGACCTCAACACTCGGCGGAGCATGTAAGTATTTTTACAGTCAGTTAAAATGTGGTGCCATGAGAACACAGTCGGCATCAAAAGACGACATTTTGGCCTGTTTTTTTTATGTTTTTGTAGAATTTCTATAATGTTCATGCTTTCCTGTCATTATTTTTGGTTTTAGGTTAATTTCTGAAAAGGACAACAAGACACCAGACTTACATATCTGTGACCCCAAAAACTATAAACTTTAGCCTAACGTAAACAGAGTTCAGGTTCAATGCTTGAAGTTAGTCCATTAATTATGTGGATCAAGATCAAGCTAAAGGGCTTTTTGAACTAAAGTCCTTTTCATTGTGGTAAATGGTGAAACATTGAAAAATGTGTCTTACAGCGGCTTAAAAGTAAAGAAACAAAACCTGCGTTTTAAGACATTAAGACATGTCAAGTTTTTGAATATGTATCTGACTTCTGTACACTGCAGATATGGTGAGAGGACCTATCAGTGACCATCATTATTAATCTGATGTTTTTATTTTAATGCTTATGAACTTTTCCCAAATAAGCCCGCTTGTGCTGCACACCCAAGGTTAGATGTTGTTTTGCTGGAGCAGGAGGCAGACTGTCTCTCCTGTGTTTGGTATAAAAAAAAAAAACACGCTGACTCTTTCTGATAGAGCTTTCAGTCTGACCTGTTTATGAGTGTCTGGCCTTGTAGACTCTCATATAAAGTGCACAGCATTAACAACCCTGACTGAGTGATTTTAACCTAACAGTGCTTGGTAATTAAATTTTTCTACAACTGTTTGATTTTTATTCAAAAACTGTCTGGGTAATGAACCAGAAAATACGCTAGATTGCCCAGCAGTTGAAGCCACTCCAACATTTAGCATTTGAAAGCGAGTGAATCTTTATCAAAGCAGACCGAGGCTCATTACTGTGACATCTGAGTGAAGCCTGGCTCTGGTAAACGTGTGTGCTATTTAAATTTGTTGCTCTTGCCATCAAACTTTGTACATGTTCAAAAGAACCGTTGCAGCCCGGCTTAGCTGGCATAGTGATACAAGTACAGCTAAAAAATAGTATATTGTGATAAATTACTGCAGCATTCCAGAGGCAATCAGCCTGAGGCGCAAAAAAAGGTATAATGGATTTTTTTTTTTTTTTTACAACACAGCAATGTACTCACAGGCACAGTTTGAGTATCGATGTCCGTGATGAGAACATCTGTGTAAGTCAAAGTCATCAGAGGGGGGAAAATGAGCCCCTCCTGATTTCGAGGAACGAGTTGAAACCTACCGGAGGTTTGAAACACGTCAGTGCATTGCACATTTCTCCATTTTTATTTCCATCTTAACCACGACAACATTAAATATTACCTTATTTTGACACTGGTGGCAACACGAATGACTTTAGGCGAGGATGTTATGCTCTTCTCTCTTCCACTCAAAGTGTCCACAAGAAACATTCGGCGAGTCAGATACCAGTTTCTCATACTATCTGCATAAAAACATAGAAACATATATTGAAATTACCCAAACATTCATTTAGAATGAAGTTGTATGCTTTAATTAATGAAATCTCACCCTGATTGATGAATCCTCCGTTGTACTGTTGGTTTTCGACCAGCGTTGGCAGGGGGAGAAGTTTTCTGCTCTCTCCTCCTCCCAGGTCCATGTAAATGTCGTAGAACAACGGTTCGGGATGGGAATCCAGCAGATCCGCCACTGAAAGGTCACACTGAACGTACACCAAAACACGTCCAAAAACTGCTTAGAACCAAAGCAACTTTTCACAGAATATAGGTTTGTTGTCATTAAAGTAAATTAAGTTGAAGGCACTCACACTTTCTTGGTAAGCGGTTCCAAAGCTGAAGGCTGCTGCCTGCTTGGCGGCTAATCCTGGACAAAGCTACAGGAGAAGGAAGGAAGAATTGTTGAAGGTTTGTGAAGTCTTCACAAGCTGTTCAAATTACATGTGGTCAGTACCGATGCTCTTTAAACTTTTGCACATTTTGTCAAAAATTCAATTTATTTTATCCAATTCATGACAGACTGAGACAATGTGGTTCATGGAACACGGTCTTCGAGAACTGAACATGTAGTGAGCGTTTGTTTCCAGGAACATTTCACTCTAAAACCCATAAATAAAATTCACTGTAACCAGCTGGCTTTAGGAGAAAAAGCTGTTCAGTGAAGACCTCAGATGTTTGTTAGAAAACATTAGCGAACAAACAGCATTGTGAGAGTAAGGGAGAGTCTGTTGATAGGACAATAGTTCATTGTGCGATTTGCAAATCTTCACCACTCTTGATGTCCAATGACAAGATGAAAGCTGATATTGAAAGAGAGCTGCAAGAATTCCTGTTTGCACTTTGCTAATAGTAAACAAAGCAAATATCTCCTATTAGATGAGACCAATGTACAAGTTTTTTGTCACCCACAAAGCACTGTTCTATTGATGAGATAGGATAATGCTGCGGTGACGATGCTGACAGATTCTCTCATTCCAGTCTGGTTGAGCGCAAATTATTTTTCCAAAAATAACAGGCAGACGTGCAAACGTCATGGGAACACACCTGAAAGACTTGCAGAGGTAATTTCAGGTATGAAATGAAAATACGCATACAGCACATTTAAATTTGTATTTGCATAAACGTTTTCATGAGGGATTCAACTATGTAACAATAATTTGTCATGGCACTTTTACAAAAAAAAAAAAAGGTTCCAGTGAAAAAACATCCTATGGTCTGGACACACACATCTGATCTGATTATTTTCTCAGCAGTGCAGAAGTCTGTGTTAAAAGAGATTATCTGAGTCACAAATCTTATTTGCCTGCAGCCTAAGTGTCTTGATCACTAGCAACTTAAAGTCTTACCTGCAGGTTGCTTCCTCCGACCTGCTCCCACCTCAGGAACTCCCCCCTGACGTTATAGACAGCAGCAAGCAGCTGGATGTTGGTGTTCTGAAGAAAAAAAATATATATTTAAAGATATTTTAAAAATACCTGTATGCACAAGACATGCTATTAATGCGTTTCCTTTATTTTCTTCTTGTTTAATGTCAACATGTTTTGCCTGATTTCTTCCTCTGAAGCTGAAGACGGTGGGAACAGGATCTGTTTGAAGCACGCGACTAGCCAGCCCGGGTTCGTCTCCGTAGAAAAGCCACGGGAGATTAACTCTCCTAGAGAAGAAACAATCAAAGCTGCTGGTGTCTGCTCTGCGCTCAGACTCAAAAAAAAAATCTGTTTGAAATTTATGAACATGCTAAAACTGAAACATAAAAAAAAAAAAAAATCAAACAGGATTACCAATAAGCAATTTCTTGAACTGAGCTCAGAGCAGCTTTTGATCTGTAAACGGTGTTAAAAAGACCACAAGCATCAGTAGAGGAACTGGCGAAGGAGTGCATGTTCAACACACACATGTTGCCAAGAGCCTGGCAGGCTGTCAGGTTGGAGTAGGTCTGCAAGGAGAACACCAGATGTTTATGCAGAGGAGCTAATGCTTCATCTCCACAGTCATTGTTTGAATCTTTGTTAAAAAAAAATATAAGTGTGTTTTTTCATTACGAGGCATGCCGCTGTGGAGGAGTAGAGATTTTCCACAAACCAGGCCGACTGAATGCTGAATTTCTAATACAGAAGACAAAAACGAATCAGAGTGGATAATAATGTGCAAAATGTAACAACAACTGAGAAACCAAGAGCCGAGGATTCCTACCAACTGAGCATAGTTGACACTGGGATTCGGATTAGTGGAAAGGATTCTTGAAGGGAAACACAACCCTCCTTCCTGGAAAAAAGCAAAGCAAACTAATGACACATTTCCTTCTGACAGCTGAACACGAGACGAGTTGTTTGAATATGTAAAGAGAGAGACACACGACTGAACTCACTTGAACATTAGGAGCCGGACACACACAGGAGGTGTTAGTGAAGGTAGACGTACATCTCTCACACCTGAAAGACAATTTGAACATGTACAGATAATTTAGCCATGAGGTACGCAAATCCCACGATTAAATGGTTATTATACAGAGCCTTAAAAGCACATTTTGAATTTTTTGTCGTGTTGCAGCATATTCCTTTTCCACCTCATTACTTTGAAGTCAAACATACTCAAAAGTTTTCACGAGACATTTTAAGAAAAACTGGAGATCCTTTAGAGACAGCATGTTGCCAGCAGGGGGATTTATTCAGCAGGGCAAAAGATGCAGTGGGATTCACTGTATTAAAGTGCATTAAAGTGCTCCAGACTAGATAAATCAGGTCATTTACCTGTCTCCGTTGATGTTTGACACAGACAAAGCAGGGCTGTTGTTGTTGCACGCTTCACATCTGGCATCATTCAAAGGATTTCCATTGATATCCCTTTCCACTAGAATAACAAACATGAACTCCTGTCCTTAGAACATATAACAATCAACTCCCTTTTTATTCCTATTACTATTGCAAATCAAACTAAAAAGTAAATAACTCACCCAGGATATAGCCTGATTGGCACTGACATTTTCCGTCAGTACTGAGGCTGCGTGGACAGCGAATACACCCAAATCCATCCTGTGTTACCGCCTGTACATAAACACAGCAAGTCACCAAAAAGTCAGTCTTCTATTGAGAATAGATGATAAATCTGTATTATGACACAGCTGCAGGACTTTCATATCACTGAAGCAAGAAGATATCAAAGAAAAATTGAACATACGGGCCTGTCTGTAGGACACTGCTCGCAAGAAATGGATATTTTATCATTGAAGACATTTAAGGTTCTGTAGCCAGTCTGGCAAATGCAGCTCAGTCCTGCAAAACAAAGGAAGATGACAATATGTTACGACTAAGTGGTAATGGCAATATCAGTGTGTGCAATATTACCATTGCAAAGAACTGATTGGTGTGCAATAATTGTTGGCTAATTCCAAATTCCAGATGTTCACAAATGACACCGCTAAAAATGCCAAAGGTCAGAGTGTCAAGTTAAATCCGCACATCCTACACTTTTGAATGTATTCACCATCTCCACCCAACTGGCACACACCTCACAAAGAATCAAGCGCTCCCATCCCTTCCACTGCTCAAGCTCAGCAGCCAAGTCTATAAGGTAACCTGGCACACCTGTGCTCACACAATGACCTCTCTTCAGACAAAGAACCTCAACTGAAAGCTTCCTCAAAGACAGCACAGGTAGGAAATGGACATTAATCACAGCTTACATGATTCAGATTGGATTCGGAAGACCAAAACAGATTTATTGTTTGATGCAAAGTTTGTCATGTGTTTGGAATATAGCTTATTCATTCATTCACTGTCAACTTACAAGTAAATTATGGAATCACTACTTGAGAAACTAAAGTTAAAATGAACTCAGTGTTATCTGTAACTAATATTTCTTCTGTTTGTAGGTTTCCAGCCTAGTCATGTGACCACTCGTGTTGCTTTCACATGCTGCAGATGAGATTCATCAAAAGAAAAGAAAAAGAAAAGATGAATAAAAGATGTCATTGAGATGAGTTGTTCCTGCATCTCTTTGGAGGAAGAAAACTTGAGAGAGCAAAAGGCTTGACCGAGTGATGAAAGAACAGATGAGAACAAAAGGAACGAGGAAAATAGAAATTTATGGCAACTGACGCAATATTTACTAAAATCAAAAACCATACATTTAACATTAATAAAAAAAAGTAGGATCAGTGCAGAATAATTAACAAGATAGTAGGAGTACAGCACAACTTAAACATCTGTTAAAAATGTATGCATTGTTATATTTTGAAATGCGTATTGCAGAGTTGGGGGTGGGGGAAACGTCAGTCAAGTTCATCTGTAGCCATGACGGCCATTCTGAAAAATGACAAAATGATGAGTCACTTTCCCTTTGCTTGTTATCTCTTGAACCAGAGACCATCTGCTGACAGTTCCTCTTTTTCCCATAAGCCTCCTTCACAGTTACCTTCTCTTAGCTAAGAGGAGCACCACCCTGTTTCAGCACTTGATGTCTCAGCAGCAGATTATTATACACCCTGTTACATTAGTGATTACACACTCGCACCATTTTTATATTGTTTTCAAGAGTATCATCAAAATCACAACTCATTTAACTGCATCTTCTCAATAATTGGCACCTGTGATTGTATAACTAAGGAATCATTTATCACTTTCATTATAGTCATCATGATCATAGCTTTTATTTAATGCAGGCACATGTCTGGAAAAGAAAACAAGATAAATTTAATATTTGCAATCAAAAATCATACATGCTTTTTTCCTCTAAGCCTTCCAGCCTATTCATTTACTCAGTGTTGTAATTTTATGCGTGGAAGTGAGGAATGATCTCACTTCTTTTGGCAGTATAAGAGTTTTTAACTCTTTTCTTCCAGCACTTGTAGAAAAAAAAGTGCATATCAGTGAAAAACTGACCCAGTTTGACCAAATACTCTCCTCCAGAACACACCAGAGAGACCCTTATGGCCTGAAACTGCTTTAAGATTATTAACTTTATCACTTTTTTTCTTTTATTGGCAGCCCTAGGAAAGGAACTGGAGTCAATCTTTAGATGTCAGAAGCCAAGGTCTAATTTATTTTTGACCACATATAAAGTTGTACAGCGATGGATGCTTTCATACAATGCTAATAGGAAGAACAAAGTAATCAGAGTTCAACAGATATTTTTCTTCTTGGGCATGTATGCTCTAAACAATAGGCTGGACTTAAACACACACTGCAGCCTAACTGGCAACATGTTAATACTTGGAGCAGGCCAGCCTCTGGACATGAGAGTTTGCAGGAATGTGATACAAACGTGTGTGTGTGTGTGTGTGTGTGTGTGTGTGTTGACTCAGGTGTGCAGCTAAATGGAACAGATGAACAGACAGGGGAAAACCTTGAAAGTGCACTGTATATGTCCAACAGATTCAATAAGATGACTCATTCATTCACAGTTCATTTTCGGAGCAAATTAACTGTGTTCACTTTTTAAATATTTTTTGTAAAGATACACCAAAGCCCCCCACTTAAGACCTTCCTCTTATATCATGCAAACAAACAAAAATAAAATTTACAGTAACTAATTGTAGAATTACATGAATCATCATCAAGATCCTTGGAACCTAAAATCTTTCAACCTTTAGTAAATATGGACGGACAAATAAGATTAAAATGAAAAGCATATGCAAAACTTAAAAAAACCCAAAAAACTATTAATTTTATTCCAATGACATAGCACTATAAACCTTTACACATTGTCTAACACAGGCAGATACTGCTGCGTCTGCTGTTAAAATATTTACCCTTAATAGTATTAAAACATTTATTCGATGTTTTACTTCCCCTCAAAACATGAAACAATAGGAAGCTAACAGCACTTAGCTTCACATAAGTGGCTCTCTGATTATTAGATGACACACGCTAACATACATTTCAAATTACTCTACATTCAAGTATAAATAGTAAAATATTTCTTATTGTAGGTTGGTATCACAGCCCGAAATCAGCTTAAGATGTGTATTACGATGATAAAAACCGACCTGTAGAGCTCTTGCGCTGATTTGAACCACATCTGGAGCACGACAAACTTGATATGTCGAAGAATTCGTCTACGCCGCAATCTGAAGGCGCTTTAAACGGAATGATAAACTGCTGGCAGTCAATTAGATATATATATAACAAAAGTGAAAAATATGGGAGAACTCTGTGTCTGCTAATAAACAGTAGCGTTCCCGTCGCCATGGTAAACAACGGTCCTCCTTTTTACCCACAATCCTTCACTCTGCTGGTGATGGGACTTCAGGGTCTTTATAGAGATCCGAATCATTTGGCTCAGCACACCGAACAGTGAGCATCCGGCAGCTCTGTCGGTTCCCAAACGTTTCCTCAACAACTTCGACGGACTTCTAGCTTTTAAAATAATGAGTTAGGGTGATTTTTTTTTTAAAAGAGCGGGAGTTTATAATTATAATGAGGTGTGGATAGTGTTTAAGAGGATAAAACAGCAGCATTGCACGAGAAAGTATTTTAAACAACAAAGACCGGAAGACGTTTCTTCAAAGGTTCACATGAAGAGAACGGTGATGTGGGATGATTTTTACCGTTTTGTTACATACCGACTTCCAGATGATTAGTGGTTGAATTGCTGCAATCTGGAGTCATTTTTTATGGGCTCTCACACTCCGAAATAAGGTAAGCAGAAACCTGGTGCTCAATCAAGAAAATATCTGCTATTGAATATTCCGGAAATAGTGACAGACCAAAAGTTTTTCCAAAACCCTTTGGTAAGATTATAAAAATAAGATTTGGATTGACGCGAAAGTTTTAGACTACTCAGTTTCAAGACTAAAAGAGGAAGTTGTGAAAAATGTATTTCTCTTCTTATTGTGCTCTCAGCGCTAACGCATAACATAATTTTGTAATCTTACAATTTTGTAATAAATAATTCTTTCAGATTAGACTCGGCTTGTTTGGTTTGTAAGGATTACATGCATTCTCAAGCAATAATTGGGGTCCGTTATCTAAGTTGAACGGTGAAAAATACATTTAGAATAAATCCTTTTTATTGGAAGCTTATCAAAACAAACTCAGCTGAAAAACTATTTGAATAATTCTAAGATGCAAGGAAGTAAAATGACTATTTTAGTGAAAAATATTCAGTCTTTTTTTAGGTCACGAGTCATAGGGACTTTCTGCCGGAAATACAGCTATGCATCGTTCATTTCCTTTTATAGAGTGATTATGCAAAAGCACAAAGACAGAAGAACATGAATTATTAAGGTTGTGAGTTTGAGAATTAATGAAAACAATTCATAAGAAGAATCTTCAAGCTTAATTTGATACCTTACAAAATCAAGACAACTAAGTAGATTTCTGAATAGTTCGGGGAAAATAAGTATTTAATACAACGCCGATTTCCTTACAAAGACTGGAGAGGTTTGTAAATATTACAAACCTCAATTGTAAGAGACAGGATTTGAAAAGTCCAGAAAATCACATTGTGTAATTTTCAAATAATTAATTTCAATTGTATTGCATGAAATCAGTATTTGATCACCTGCCCTGCTGTCCTCCACTCATCACCTCTATTAATTGCACCTGTTTGTACTCCTTACTTGTATAATAGACACCTGGGCCTGACACCAGGGACAAAATTGGTGTCAAAGACTGGGGTGGGCTACACCGAAAGCAAACCGCTTGGTAAGAAGGAAATTATTAGGAAATCTCCATCGGACTGAGACTTCTTGCAAGATCTTGGCGTATCAAGGATTGTGAAAAAGGTGAGGAATCAACCCAGAAGTACACAGGAGGACCTGATCAGTGACCTGAAGAGAGATGGGCCCACAATCTCAAAAGTTACTATTGCAGGATGAAGATGGATGGCCATGTATTGTGAAATTTTCTTTTTTAGATTTAAAAGTGAACCAAAATCCCTGCTGCAATGTGTCGGACCTGGTTGTTGAAGAACTACAGAAAATAGCTGTTGACCAGGGTAAACAACAGGGTTGTTAACCTTGTAAATGTAAAAAGTTTCTGTACAAAACATTGTTCTATTTTTCTATTGTATCAAATACTTATTTCATGTAAAAAAAAATTTTTTTTAAAAGCTAATTATTTATTTAGAAATCATACAATGTGATTTTTTTGTAAAGATTCTGACTACAGTTGAGTTGTACCTACAATGAAAATTACAGACCTCTTTTTTGTAAGGAGAACATTTTTAAAATCCGCAGCATATCAATATCAATGTCCAACACTGTATATAACCCATGAGTGAGACAATACTTATGGTTAGTAATAATAGGGTAATACTTAGTGTTATAAAATACAAGTAATTAAAAAATTAGAATATTGTTCAAATTAAATATTTTTGTCAATATTTCAGATAGTGAAACTCGTATAGATTCATGATACAGAGTTAAATCCTTTTTTTTTTGTAATTCTGGTGATTATGGCTCACTGATGATGAAAACCACACAATTCAGTGTCAGAAAATTAGAATGTGAAAAATGTATTGCATAGAAAGTTCTGTGGAAGGAAAAGATGTAGTAGGAAAAACATGCAGCAGCAACAAATATAGGATTTACAAGCAGGGGTGGTCTTGGCCTGTTTGGCGCCCTGGCACCTTTACTGCAGAACCTCTTTAGGGCCCTAGAGTCTGAGTGAAGAGGGCAGAAGTTGTTCCAGAGTTGACACAGTAATTTATCAGGACATCTTACAGTACTTCATGCGTTATTCTGCTGCAAGGAACGAGATGAGGAAATACTCTAGGCTATTTCCCCAGAAAAGGGAACGGATTGTGAAAGACCGCAGAGTTTTGTAACAGTTAGAGGCTCAGCTTCAAGACGGGAGAGAGGTCAACCTGAGGTCACCAGGGTTGAGCAAATTAATTTGCATTATTCTCAAAATTGCTGGTCACATAGACAAGGTCTATGGATTGTGGGTATCCTTTTCCCCAGATGGGGGGTTTTTTTTTTTTTTTTTTTTTTTTGGATGACTGGAATTTACAACCATTTTAGTGCACCTAAAGTTCTCGCAGCATCAGCTTTAGGGAATCAGCTTTTTTTTTTTGTGTCCTGTACCTGCTAAACTTAACAAGCAATAAAGTATCTGGGTGCTTGAGTTCGACACACTTTATTAGGCTTTCACAGGTTGTGTTATGCCAGTGTACAACATCCTAGGGCAGGGGTGTCAAGCTCATCTTCAACCATGAATATATGTATGTATGCATGAATGTATTGACAAAACCTGTTTTACGGTTGCATCAGCCTGATACATAGCTGTCTCTGCATTTGAGGAATACTTCTTAAAGTTAAATAATATTGAACATATTTTCACATTTATGTAATTTAGCAGAATACATATAAAAACTGGTTTGATTTGATTGATAAAATAACATTCAAGCACACAGCTGTTTTTTGAAAGTTATTTTTATGTGGTCCCTATAGAGTAGTGTCATAAAGGCTATGGTGGGCTGGATTTGCCCCCCACGCCTTGAGTTTGACACCTGTGCCCTAAGGCTCTGGCTCCAGGCCCTTAAAACAAATCAATTGCAAATTGTCATATGCATTCATTTGCATGAATTATGGATAATTCATGCAAAAGGAGGTTTCATCAACTATTTTGTGCATGGAAATGGAAATTAATATATACTTTTCAGGCATTTCTGTTTAAAATACCATTTTACAGTGATCTTGTGTAACATTATAAATTCTGAAACATTAAATTGTGGGTACTTTTTAAGCCATAATCATCAAACTTACAAGATACAAGGGTTTGAAATATTTCACTTTGTGTGTGATGAATCTACATATATTAGTTTAACTTTTTCATGATATTGTAATCTGTATTTAGTGTAGTTCACACTCCATCCGCTAGAAGGCAGTGATGGGTTACACGGCACCTCAGAGTAAATAAAAGGGAGGAAACCCCCGGGCTGATGATCAGTCCGAGGGAGAGATGAGCGAAGAAGAGCTGGCAGGGCTCACAAAGTTGTTATGGATAAGTTGAAACTGGATTTCATCTCTTAAACCCTTTAAAATCCTAGGACACGTAGGCAAGCTATGTAAGTATTAATATACACGTCATGGTTGTGTAACTATTTTTTTCTCTCTCTCCTAGATATTCCCGCCCTTAACTTTGTGTTTCCTGTGGCGTCTTTCCCTCATGTTAATGCTTCAAAAATAACACTTGTGTTCTCAACTTTTTCACCAGAGCCTTCTAAATTTACAGACAACACCCAGCCTGCAGGGACAAAGGACGGAAAGAATGAGTACGATCCTCAGACTGGAAGGCCTGGACGTGAAGGCAGGCACTGAAGATATACGGACCTTCTTTCAGTCCCTGGACATACCTGATGGAGGAGTTTACATTATGGGAGGACATCTCGGCGAGGCTTTCATTTCATTTACCACTGTAAGTGATGCACAGGCTGCCTTGCTGCGCAGTGGGAATTTACTCAAAGGCTCCATGGTGACCCTGCACATCAGCAGCATGGAAGAGATAGAGTGGAAACTCGAGGAGTCCTTAAATGGCAAGAAAACTTCGCTCACCGTAAGAAAACCCCATCCACGTTCAGCTGAAAATGAAATGTCAAGGCGACATAAGGATAAAAATGGCGATGTCAAGTCCAAATCCAGCTCGCATGATGTTTACATGGCTAAGGTGAAGCCCAAATCTGGACCTCGTGACATTAATATATTGAAGCCCAAATCCAGATTACATGAAGACAACATGACTACAATGAAGCAGAAATCCAGGCCACATGCTAACATGACAATGAAGCCCAAATCTAGGTTGCATGATGTTAATAAGATAAAGGTGAAGCCCAAATCTAGGCTGCATGGTGATAGTACTTCAATTTCATCTTCAGCTGCATTTCCACTTGATCCTGATCCTGCTGATCTGCCAGCTTCTAATGCACAACATTTTCAGCTGAGTCCAACAAACATGCCGGCTTCGAATGCACAACCATTAGATGCCGATTCTTTTTTACTTGGGGTTTGTACTGTCCTTAAAAGACTCCAATCAACTCAAACCATGGTGCCAATGTTTGAGTTTCCCCACGTTGACAGCACAACTTCCTCTGAAGCGGTCAGAAATCCAGAACATACATTGGACTTGAGGCCAGGCTACGCCCGGCTATTTGGGCTGCCAGCTTCAATTACTAAAGAAGACATTTGCAAGTTCTTCAAAGGATTGCGTGTAGAAGACGTTATAGTCAACGTCGAACTGGGAATCAGTCGTGGCTGCCTTGTGAAGTTTGCAGATATGCAAAATGCATCTGATGCTCTTGGCTTCAACCAACAGTTGCTGGGCTCCGTTCATGTGGAAGTACGTGGAGCAGATGAAAAACTGTGGCTGAGAGCTCTTCAGGAATGTAGTAAGGCTTTTGATGACAGGTCAAAGTGGAAACATGAAAGATCTCCAACAGAAAAGGCACACTACGAGAGAAGATCTGTTACTTCCCTTAAGAGGACATCTGATCAAGTTCAGTTTAAACCATTAAAAAACCCAAAACTCGATGCGGAACCCAATGCTTCATCAAGACCCTCGGAGTACACGGTCATGGTCAGAAACCTGCCAAAAAACATGACCAAGACTGACATAAAAGAGCTGTTCAGATGCCCAAACCTACCGCACAAAAATGTGCTTCATCTGCTTGACGAAACAAGCAATATCACTGACACAGCTTTTCTGAGTTTTAACTGTACCGAGGACTTTGACTACGCCATTAATCTCTCTGGCTGCCATGGTGGCTCTGGTGCCATTGAGGTTAAATCAATCTCCAAGGAGCTCATGTGGAAAATAATCGCCAAAAACCACCCCAGAAACCAAAGGACTGATCCAAGGTTACAACGCAGCTTCAGGAAGTCGGAGCCAGTGCAGACAAACGCGCCACAGAGGGAAAGTCTAAACGAGACGGGTCAGCGGTACATTTTTATTAGGAACATGCCTGCAACTGTCAAGAAAAGTCAAATCAGGAGCCTGTTCTGTAAATTCAGTCTGAGTTTGGATGATATAATTTTAATACATGACAGTGAGGGCTATGGCTCGGGTGAGGCTGTGGTCAAGTTTGAATCCGAACAGCAGGTCACGCAGGCTCAGAGGTTGCACGGCGAAGAGTTCCTGGGATCAAAAGTGATTCTCACCCCCATAAATGAGAAGCAAATGAAGAAAATTTTGATGAACACCTGAGGAATGTTTTGCCTGACCATCGGCTTCAGCTGCGCTTGACTGCAGAGGTTTCTAGTTTGCTCCAAGGATTTTATTTCAAGATCTCCCTATGTTATCGTTCTCTTCATATATACTACACAGTCTGCAGTAATGTTCTAATAATTAATGGAAGACATTCCCAAGTGTTGGATACTACTGCGATGAAAAGAAGATGCCTTGGATTTGTGTACAAACATGTTCGATATTTTTGTCTACCTTTATCCTGCATGGCTAAATAAATTTTTTATATGGCTTTTGAGGAAAGATCAGTTTGTTTAGGTTCAATGATTTTTTTCAGTGTTAAAGAGAATGGATAACTAAGTTTCAACACAATGTGGATCCGCTTGAGAGATAAGTTAGATAAACCAAAAACAATGGTGAAAAACAGCCACATGAAAGGAAGAAGAGGAAGTAACCCACAGCTGTGTGAACAAACAGCTATGGGGGTTGTGTACAACATAATGCTAAGGCATTTGACAGACGGAGAGGAAATGTCACTTGATAAGAGACTAAAGCGTGGGATTAAATGCTACCTGTGAATTATTGCAGTTACATCAAGTTCTTTATTACATCTGAAAAAACACAATGGTGATATAAATCAACTTAAACATTCTGTTATGTAAAACTTCCCTTGCTCTGAGGAAGTGGAAAGAAGAATGGAGGAAAAAATAAGCTACCCAAAATCAATATACACGGGGAAAAAAACTGGACTTTTGCATCGGTGAGAGACGGAGAAGAGGAGTGAGGCGCCATCTTCTGACAATCAGTTGAAGTATTTCTGCGGAGGGTCAGGATATCTGGATGAACCTACAAAATATAATCCAAACAGATTGAGGTGAATGTAAATTAAAGCTGTGACGTTCTATGAATCTCCATTTATAATCAAGTCTGCCTAGCAATGCTGTTGTTCTGTACCAGAGTGATTACTTGAATATCGGTCATTTTGCAACCTTGGTGGAGTGTTAGAAAAGTTCAAGGACGGGTTGCAAAAAGTCGATGCCTGTGGAGGTAAAAGCAACAGAAGAATGTAGCCAAGTTAAAATTCAGCTTAAAGGTTCATCAAAGCATAAGATTAATGGGCTCCGTACCGCAGGAATGGTCCTCAGCCTGTACTCCATCAGTACATCTGTTAGCCTTTGTGTCACTTTCAAAACAAGCTGTGCATCGTTCTCATTCTCTATTTGGAAAGATTCCTGAAGACAAAAAAAAAAAAAAAAGTCAAAGCGCATCCATCTAGTCTGATTTAAGGAAAACAACTGAAGATTCGCACCAAGTGTTTCAGCACCGCAGGCATGTTGCTACTCTGTGGAGCAGCTCCCAATAATCCGGGTCGGTCCACTGGCTTGCTTATCGGTCTGTCCACTGAGTTTTCCTGGTACTCATTGGTATATGCTGTGTTTGAGCTTTCAACCATCGGTTCACTTCTTCCATATCCATCTTGTCCAGGACCGATACTGTTTGCATACGGAGCTGGAGCCATGCTGCTGTCAGGGAAAGCTGGTCCTGACATGTAGCCTCCATATGCGGGTTCCTCATATTCCCCACATGGAAAACCAGGGTGAGATCCTCCATGAGTGGCAAACTCTCCTGGAAACCTCGTGTCATGGAACCTAGGGCCTGTTAATTACATGATGCATGTTAATTACATATTAATATGACCGCAGAGCGTCAGTTCAGCATATTTGTGGAAATCTGAAACATCCTCCAAGAAAGAAGACCTTACAGTTGCGTCTAAAGAATCATCACAAAAAGTGACAATTTAGTTAAAAGAAAGTGAAAGGCACATTCGCTCATTCATCATTTGTCCAACGTGATATTTTCAGTGTTTTTAAAAAAAAAAAAAAAAATCAATTTTTATTGCGCAATGCCAACAAAGATTCAATCCAGAAATGCGTTATGGTCGACACGAGACCGCTGACTTGACAGTTGTTTTTTTTTAGCGGACAGTCAATGAAATGTTTCACAGGAAGGGTACGCCACCAAAGATTAATGCTAAAGAACCTGGGTATTCAGAGGGCTGTCTACAAGAACATGCACAGGAAGGAAAACATGCACAGGCAACAGGATAACTGTAGCCTTGTGAGGATTGTGACGTGAAGCCAAATTCAGAGTTTGTGGAAGATAAACTAGGAGAGGACTTTGCCTGGAGTCAGTTTTTCCAGAACCACCTCAACGGTCATACTCTTTGTGTAAAGCCACTTCTGAACCAGACATCTCGTCAAAAGCATTTTCCCCTAGCTAAGGTGAAAAGGGGCTGAGCTGTTGCTCAATTATCCTCTTTTTTCCAGTAATTAAAAAAGAAAAATTATCCTTAATTTTTTTTTTTTAAGTTGCTTGGTGTTCAGTCTGAAGTAAAACGCATACAGTGAGCCGTTTCCGCTGCTCAAATGTGATTTATTTGAACCAAAGCTACCAGGAAGTTAACTTAACGCTTCCCAAATGCTGACACGCTTTATGGAGATGCCAAGTTAATTTTCTATTGCCGTGAAAACTGGCATAAGGTGGTGAGATCTTTCCAGGTACAAGCAGAAAACGGAGCAAAGGCCTGAGAAATAACTG
>NW_015112627.1:183072-185210 GCF_001443285.1 Poecilia latipinna
TTGGGACGTTTCAGAAGTCACGTAGACCTCTCCCATATACAACCATAGGCTGAGAGGGTTTAAAAACCAGCAGACAAGGGAGGAGACTGTTCTTTAGCTGAGGGCTGAAGAAAAGACATAGCAAAACACAGTAGTGGTGTTGGTGGAGAGGGGGAACTGGCAGCCACTGGTGGAACTGAATGAGTTCCTGGCCGAATACAGAAGTGAAGTGAGCATAGAAAGGTCAAAACTAAAAAGCAAGGTCGTCGAGGTAAATGGACGGAAAAGCGGAAGGTGTGGGTTGCTGTCAAGGGGACGATGAGAGACACCGGGGCCAGCAATGGAGACGAGCTGAAGGCCAAAATGAAAGGAACCACAAGAACCATCGCCCTCATGTCACGCTGAACTGATGCCGTCATTCATACAATAGGAGTATTGAGTGCAAATACAGTTCAGTATTATAAATAAAATTGCATATTATTTGTAATAGTAGTAGTAAAAGTATACACTTTTCTGTAAGCCAGGTTTCTATATTAAAAGTTGAAAGAAAAAAAACTGACTTGGTGTGAATTTTTTAAGCCGAGTATTTGATTATGTGTAAGCCATAATCACCAAAATAACCTTAAATATAATTTATATCTATGTGTAAATGATTTGAGTTGCACTAAATTAAATTAGTTGAAATAATGTGATTTTCTAGTAGATCCAAAGAGAGCTCACCAAATGGAGGACCCATTGGTCTCATCTCGTTATTTCGTGGAATAATCGGTCTGGGAACAGCAGAACCTGTGAAAAATGATAGGAAATAAAAAAAACACACAAATCAGAGCAGTGATTATGCTATGATGGAGCATCAGGGCCATGAATGAAAAACATTGTAGCCACAGAGAAGTAAATTTGCACCCAAAAGCTAAAATTCTATGTTAATCTTAAATATGTACAAGAAAAATATTTGATACTCTCTGATGTAAAGAAGTTGTAAATTTGACAGGCGGGGGGGGTGAGTGTTTTTTGTAATTCTCTAAATTTGTTAACATCAGCAGAAATATGTGAAAATATTAAGGAAAATTCTGAGCTTTTTGGTAGTAGTTTAGGCCTCAGTGGCCACATTCTTGCCCACCGAGACGTAAACTACTGAACTCTGAACTTTACTACTGTTGAGGTCTGAAATCCCCATTGGTGAGTACGTAGCAAAAAACACTCACGGAGTCCTTTAAATGCGAGCACTAGATAGGGCTCCTTCAGAATCACCTAAGCAAAACAAGAGAGAGAAAAATGTATAAATTTAAGCTACAGAAAAACAAACAAAACAAAAAAACATTTATCCAGAATTTAAACAATGCTCTCCTCTCCCATAAATATCACAAAATGACTCAGTATTGACTTAAAAAAAGTTAACCATTCTGGACCAGAAAGATAAAAATGAGTCTTTTTGAACTTGTAGTTGTAATAAGTTTATTACGTACCCTGATTTGCCCCCTCCCCTCCGCTTTTTCCACCTCTGCAGCAGCAACTTTAACTGCCTTTCTGATTGCAGGGTCCTTCACGCCATCTTCCTCTTCCCAGATAACCTTATCAGGGTGATTCTTTTTCTGTTGCAAGCCAAAAAAAAAGAAGGAAAAAAAAAAAGAAAAGAAAGATTTATTTCCGTGTTTATTTTGAACAAAGAGGCCCCTGTGGCTGACTGGGAGACCAGCTGTACTCACCATGTATCTGAAGCTGTGTTTCCAGCCTTTGACATGATCAACCATGTCATGCTGCACACGGGACAGGGAACACAGCTTGCACTGGTAATGCGGCTGGACCATTTTACTGGGGCTGCGGTATTCCCAGACGTACTGAAGACCTGCAGACATAAAGTCATTACTGAGGCTTCATTTATGAAATGAAAAATATAAAAAATAAAGATGTAAAAGTATTAACACCCTCCAAAGATTTATTTTTTCCACACTTGCAAGCAAATAACTTCAGTGAATTTAATTATGACACAAAATAGTCCATAACTGTGAAGTGGAGGGAAAACAAGAGGTTTTTTTTATTTATTTTTCAAACAATCTGAAAGGTATGGCATGGATTTGAATCCTCCCCGTACTCCATTACTCCTTACCAAATGCCAAATAATACCGAATTGGTAAATACATTATCCATAAATTTAATCT
>NW_015112627.1:188472-205019 GCF_001443285.1 Poecilia latipinna
AACAAGAGGTTTTTTTTATTTATTTTTCAAACAATCTGAAAGGTATGGCATGGATTTGAATCCTCCCCGTACTCCATTACTCCTTACCAAATGCCAAATAATACCGAATTGGTAAATACATTATCCATAAATTTAATCTCGGAATAAATTAAAAAAAAACCTCACTATCCTTCAGATTTTGGATATTTTCCTGCTCATACATATCCAACTTAAATGAATTAAGTAATGCAATCATTTGCATTACCTTCAAAACATTACATCCAAAAGACGGTGGGGTCTGAGAACCAGAATCTAGAGCCACTGCTCTGGATGTTCTAGTCAGGTTGTAATTTTTGGACTATATGCAAAATGCTGCAGGAAGAAAAGTAACTCTGCTCATCACCACTTCTTGCATGATGCTGCCATCTGGTGGCCGTGTTGGTGTTGGTTGTTGAACAATGCTACTATTGTGATATTGCATTTATCTTGGAATTTTGAGCTTGAATATGGATGTATTGAATATATTAGACTATTTTTTTTATCATGAAAATTATGCATTTTTATAAAGATATATAAAATCATATATAAGTTATGATTGCAACATGATACATGAAAACTGCTGAGGGGAAAAGGTTCACCTTCTTACCGATGATGCTGTCTGTGATGTCCTTCAACACTTTGCTCAGAGAGGGGACAGAAAGGAAAGCATGGCCTTTGGAGAACACTGGAGAAAATACAGCAGTGATCAGCACAACAACTTCAACGTAATCAAAGAACAAAATCACTTTAGATTTCTTGCCAAACGCAAAACTGCCACCAAAAATCCAGTAAAGGTTACACTGATGGAGTCTGTTGTGTTGTTGCAGAAATTGCAACAACCGATGACCAGCGAGCTCATTTCCTGATTAACTGAACACCATCAGACATCTCTGCAACTTATTGATATCTGGGAGGAATAGGAGAAGCTCTTAGCCAATCCCCACATATTTCCCCACCGGTCTGCAGGACACTGCAGAGTCTGTCGCTGCGCTCAGCACCACAGGATTCACCGCTGTGCCACAGAAACGAAGCACCTGGTGAAGTATGAAGTGCAAAAACACCCTATTTGGCAATGTTTAAAAAATTAAACATCCAACAAATGTGATGCTGCAGCATCACAGGAGAATGTGTTGCAATGTCAGTGCTCAGAACCTTTTTACAATCTAAACTGGTCACCCGTAGCAACAGACAGGAAACCAAACTAGGTTAAAACTGTGCGAGGGCACCAAAAGAGTCCCCAGGTCACTGAGAGCGGGGAGGGTCGCTGCCTGGTGAACGAGTCACCCACCACTCATGACGTGAAGCACAGAGACCCAAGACCTCCAGCTTCACCTCTCAGCACAGGAAGTGGCGCCGTGTGTAAAAAAAACACTTACCTATGTCAGCAGAATGCAGATGCTGCTTTTTCTGTCACCGTGGAGGGAATAAACCCACGAGGAGGAGAGAGACACACACACAGGAATTAGTGACAGGGTGACACTCAGCAGAGGACAGGACACCTTGTCCACGTCCGCCGCACCATTCAGAGCCGCTCGTTCACGTCATTCTCCGCGAGCCCCGCGTCACGCAGGGACAGCCACGGCAACGAGTTTATCTGGGCTCTGAAAAGTGTCGCCTAGTGATGAAGACTCGTCAGATGAGAGCAGCGACAATAAGTCACTGGCTTCATAGGGGACACGAGGACAAACACAGCTCAAAATACGCAAACGTCTGCTGCAGCCAGGTAACAGAGCACCGAGGTGAAGACCTGCCCGCTCCTCTGACCAGACGGACGTATTCATGAACAGTGGATCGACGTTTGGAAACAGAAAAAGATGCAAAAATAAGCTCAGTTCCTCTCATGGAGGAACTGATATGAATGGTAACACGATTACTATTATTACTACTGCCCACTAGTATTAAGATAACTGGAAAAAAAATAAATAAATAAAAAAAATCAGTATTCTGTAGAATGCGTCTCACTATTTACACAAATATTTAGTTGAAAAAAAAAAAAGGGTGGAAAGATACACCCCAAGAATGAAAAATTCCAGTGTGCCAAAAAGTAAAGTTGAACATTTTTAAAAGCCTTATTTTGATATCAAAAAGCAGACAAATAATCACGCATGTCATTAAATCATGAGGTGTACATTTCATTCTGATTCAACTTATGATCCAAATTAAAGTAGGACTGAACACAAACTGGGCAGCTGACAAGAGTTTATCTCTTCATAGTATTGCTCTGCGCTTGAGGGATCAGCAACTGGACTTTCAAAGCTCCTGATAACAGGTAGAGCTAGCCCAGCGCCGATCCCTGCACAGTGATGCACCGAGAGCTCGATGCCTGTGTGTGCACTGCATGATGCTGCCACAGCAGTGGCTCATGGCAGCAACAGCACATGCACTCTTGGCCTGTATGGTGCCAGAGGTTCACCACTGTCACCCAGGAAGGACTGAAAGCTGAGCCAACAAACTTATGAGGTTAGTGAAGCTCTCTTATTTTAAAGTTCACATCCCGAGTCCATCCCACTGTAAAGCAGGAAGACCGCAGGGTGAGGTGGCGATTTCCTTGTGTATGGAGATGGGTCCTGTTTAAAAATGAGTTAATTGTTCTTTAGATATTTTTTCAGGTTGTTTTTTTTAATTGTCTTGATCTCTAATCTTAATCTACTGTAGAAGAAGTTAGTTTTCCAACAGTAGTTGCCATGGTGATTGACAGATAGGAAGTAAGTCAATTTGATTATACTGAAAACCTTGGGATGATTTACAAAACTCTAAACTTGTGTACTTTTATTTTTGAGATTGCAGTAGAAAATAATAAAAATAAATGGAAGTTATTTTCTATCTCTTTACTGCCATGCACCTTTTTCTTTTTCTTTGGATATGGTGGCCCATGATTTGGGGCAGGTTGTTCTTCTGTAGGTATAGCCGGAACCTCCACCTCCGAAGTCTCCATAGTTCCACCACTGCAACATAAAAAGAAACGTGTTTTCCAGAAACGAAATAAAACATGCAAAGATTGACGAAATTAACTACATGAATTTTATCCACGAGCCGCTAGCGTGTATTGTTTTGGTAAACTAACCGATTCAACAAAGGTAACCGAATAACTTGGAAATGACATACATTTCCAAGTAAAGAACTATTGGAAATGTATATCAGGAAAAAAGCGGGCCAACGATGGTTGTATTTATTTAATTGTATGTTACGCATGTTTATTTTAGTGTGTATTCGCAAGAGAGTAGGCCTAGCTTACCGTTCCTTAAATCCGTTTCTCTAAAGAACGGCAATGATAGATAATAAATTCTTGTCGTGATAAAAGCTACAACTCGCTTAGATTTTCATCACACAAACATTACAACATTACACAAACATTCATATCTTGGATTTAATTGCAAGACAGACACGAGTTCCTACCCTTGCAGACCGCCTGGACTGTTTGGTTTCGGAATAAAATGGGCACTCCGAGAAGGAGATAGGCAGACAATTATTTATCCATGTAAAAAAAAAAATATTTTTTTAAAAACTGCTTTGACTTCATAAATAGACTTTTAATAAATGCTTACATATATGTATCTGTTGAATATGATTAATGTTTAAATTTTAAGCTTTTGTAGTAGAATAATAAAAACAATGATGTTATTATTTACAAGGCACTTGTGCGGACAGCTATATGGTGCATTTATTTTTAATACCGGGGCGTACCGTACTGGAACCCAGACGTGAACTATTATGATTATTTGCATTGACAGCGCCCCTGATTTCATTTTTATTTAAGCTTTTAAAAAGTCTATTAATGGAATAATTTACAAATTAAAAATCTCACACATTACCGAATTACCAAGGTGTTGTTTTAGCTTTAGCTCCGTTAGCTTCGCACGACTTCAGTCCAACACATCGAACGGGCAGCGTTAATAAACATGAATGCTTTGAATCAGAGGACCCAGTGAACAACCAAGACGAAACTGAATACGTCTTTTTATATAAAATTATAGCCGTAAACTAGGCGGATATGTGTTTAGCATAACTCATTGTTTGATGACGTGAGAAGATCTGGCGGTTGAAGCCAAGCGTTTCTTTTTTACTGTGGTAAGTTAAAATCAAGTAACACCCATGCTTGATCCTGTAGGATGTACGTGAAAGGTAAGTTAGCCACATGATAGCAGTGCAGCCGCTCCGACCTTTCATTGTTGGTGTTTACCATTCAGATTTGGGCTGTTTTTACATCCCTGCAAGCGATACGGTTATCTTCTATCTCATGCTAAATGCACATATTAATTCCGTTTTACGTTGTGCTACAGAAATTCTAACTGTCCGCAAAGATGAAGGCCAAAAAGAAGAAGAGGCAGGACGATTTCCAAAAAGTTAAGCTTAAAGTGGGAAAGAAGAAGCCCAGGGCTGATAATGCCACCAACACTAACTTCCGTACAAGAGGAATCTGTCTGCCTGACCAGTTGAAGAGAGACACAAGCGGCCCCACAACTCACAGACAGCTGGGCATTACTGTAAGTTCTGCAAAACTCCAAAACAAACCTTACATGTACAAAGGATTTCAAAAGTATTCACAGCCTTTGAACTCTGTCACATGTTTTCTCATTGTACAGACAAACTTCGGTGTGATTGTGTTGGGATTTAATGCTTTAGAGCATCAGAATTTAAAATTAAAATAAACTTTTCTAAATATCAATGGATTTAGCTTTAGTTCTTTTTTTATATATATCCAGGAGCTCCTGTCTCAGCTGCATCATTACAATGCCAATGTGAAACACAGTGCCTTGTTGGGGTTGAAAGAGCTACTGTCTCTGAGTCCTTCTCTGTTGGAGCAGCATCTTTCACGCCTGCTCTCCGAAGTGGCAGCTGTTCTCACCGACAAGGATGGAAATGTTCGTGTGGCAGCAACCCGGGTTCTCAGGTCCGAAAAGCACACCGTTCCCAAAACGACGCGGGTCTTTAGATCTTAAATAAAAACACAGTGTCTAAAACTTGTTGCAGGTTCATCGCACAGTCTGTGCCGGCAGAACGAGTGGCTCCGTTCTTCCCCCTCCTCAGCGCTCACCTGACCTGTGCTATGACCCATATCGAGCCAGGCATCCAGGAGGACGCCATGAATGTCCTGGACATCTTCCTGGAGCATTACCCCTCTCTGCTGGCCTCTCGCCCCGTGGTGCTCCTCACCAACTTCCTGGAGCTGATCTCTCACAGGCAGCACTCCGGAGGAGCCAGAAAGGCTCAGGACGCCAGGGGCCGAACCTGGACACTCTCAGTCCACCCAGACAGGAGAGTGACCAGCCAGCAGTGGCGCCTCTCTGTTCTTCTTAGGTAACTGTCTGCTGACGTGGTTAAAAAATGTAAGTAGAAAAAAGATTTTTCAGAATAATCAAAGCATTGTTTGTTCAATTTCATCGTGTTCCAGACTCGGAAACTTTCTGCAAGCGGTTGTTGAGGAAAGACCAACAGAGGAGGGCGACTTGTCTGTGCGAACCGATGGAGTGTTCAGTTCAAGTGGGATGGGCCGTGTTACCCCTCTGAATCTGAACTTTGAGGAGCTGACTTACAAAAAGATTGACGTTAAGGTGTATGAAAACTCTGGTGCCACGCCAACTCCCCACTCCACCTTTAAACTCAGGTACGATGTCAGTCAGGAAAGAAAACAATCTCATCACTTTACGTACCAGTGTAAAATCTAAGTCTGGCTTTCTCCTATAACTAACCGCTTAGACCTGAGATGGACCCTGGCGGCGTGGGGAGCAAGGATCTGGACTCGGCCGAGACCGTTCAGAGTTTCGCAGGCACGCTCGTGCCTCTGCTGCTGGAGGTTTGGGTGGAAGCCTGCGCCGGAGACTGCTCCTGGAACAGCAGCGAGGGCGCCCACCTGCTCACGCCCGACGCCACGTCCGTAATGTTCCAGGTCTTGTCCATTCTCCAGCTGCTGAGGAAACTGCCCACCCGCCGTGAGAACAAGGACGCACTGGTGAGAGATGAGACGTTGCACTTTGCCGTTCTGCCTTTGTTTTGTGTTCAAGTAATTGATTGTGCAACAAAAGAATAACAGCAGCCATTGCTCTTGGTCAGGATGCTTGGTTTCGTAAGGAATATCTGGAAGATTTTAAGCAGCACTTCATGAAGAACTTCCCGTATGGTCTGCGGGACACACCGAAACATAAGAAGAAAGTTGATCTCAAGAGGTAAGGAAGTAATAGCGTTCACTCTGGGGGTAGGCGACGTGGACTTA
Source organism: Poecilia latipinna (assembly GCF_001443285.1). Classification (NCBI taxonomy): domain Eukaryota; kingdom Metazoa; phylum Chordata; class Actinopteri; order Cyprinodontiformes; family Poeciliidae; genus Poecilia; species Poecilia latipinna. The sequence continues at coordinate 194,702 of NW_015112627.1, forward strand.
AAGTTTTATCAGGATATTTTGTTGGACTACTGTGATAACAATAAACGTGACGATAAGAACTATTTATCATAAATCAAAATTCTTATTGTGACGAGATATTTATCCTGACGAATGATAAACAATGTGATATATGCCCACCCCTAGATCAAACACATACATTAACAAACATTTGCTTTGTGTGGCAAAAGGTCAGAAAACTGAATTCTTGCTGCTTTGACTCTTTTCCACACGAGCTCCTCCGCGGAGCCGCCGTTCCCCTCGAGGCGCATAACTGAGCACTCCACCACTCGGCTCCTTCAGACTAGCGGTAGCAGCAATTAGCCAACACCTGGTGGAACTGCGCATCTCCTGAGCTCGTTATAAGAGCTAATTCTGGGTCCAGTTCTCCGACGAACATTTGTGAACGGTTGAAAGATAAATGTCGATGGGTTTTTCTATCGTTTAAAATCACAATAAAATAAAGGTAGTAATGAGGTCAAATATGAAAATGTTTCAGTGTCTGCACAGTACTTTATTACTGTACTTTGCTAGAAAATTTCCATATTCAATCAATCGATCTTTATTCCAGGCACAAAAAGGTCCATAGTGAAAAAAAAAGGTAAAAAACAAAATAAGAGAAAAATAAAATTAACATGACAGACATACACAAATAAATGATTATGCCAATGTTGTTTTTGCATCTTTCAGTTGTTGATTGATGCCTTTAAATCAGACATTTCATATTTCACATCGGACTGGAACCAAACGGGGAGCTTTGAAAATCCTGCTCTGCTTTGATCGACTGATTTTCTGCAGTCGGGCACCGGTAGACGTTTGAAGCCGCTGAGTTTGCCGACACTTTGCTGTCCTCTCTGCAGGAGCAAACAGACAGCGGCCGTCCCTTCCGCCACTGTGGAGCCCCTGGCTTTAAACATCACGCTCTGCCAGGTCATGGTGTCTCTCAGCCAGAAGCAGGGCCTCGGTCAGGAGGCCGATGGGCACTGGCTGTCGCCGCTGAGGGCTTTTGTTCGGGACACCCTGGGGAGCGGTGTGAAGCTGAGCTACAGGCAGCTACACATGCTGCAGCGCACCGTGTGGAAGATGGTGCTCACGCAGCAGAGCCGAGGTAAGCATGCGCATGATTTCATCAACGCAGAGGCGTGAACTTAATTGCGACTACAAGAGTCCATTGTAGGCAGCGTGGCCGTATTTGTCACGCTCACCCCTGTAAACCGTAGATGCCAAATAAAGATGTCTAAAAGACTGAATGTTGTGTAGATTTCAAAATGTTAGTTTGGATGCCAAAAAAGAAGTTCAATAAGTTTTTTTTTGTGTGTGTGTTTTTTTTTTTTTTTTTGTTTAATAATTAGCCTGAATTAGCTCTGTGTTGTATCTGTGCAGCAGTGACAGAGGAGCTGCTGGCGGCCGTTTACATCTACTACAAGCAGAAGAACCTGCCGCTGCAGACAAGATCGCTGCTGCTCTCCTTCTACAGCAAACTCTACCTGCAGGAGCAAGAACACACACACATCGCCAGGTAACCAGAAGAGACGTCAACACCACAGATTGTCTGCTCAAGTCCGATCTATGTGGTGGAGTTGATGTGAGCGTGCCGTCTGTCCGTCTCTGCCTGAAGGAGCAAGGTGTTGTGTCGATGGCTGGCCTCCCTTCCTGTTCAGTTGTCCCAGCTGGGCCACCGTAACCCAGCTCTGTCTGCTCAGCTGATCGTCTCCATCCATGCTGCAGCTTCCCGAGGAAACAAAGAGCTTCTCAACAGTCTGCAGACATACGCATGCAGGCTCTATGGTGAGATCACCTGTTATGATGATTATGGGAATGTTGGAAACGACTCTGGAAAAGCATTTGATGTTTTCCCAAACTCTGAAATCTATAATCATACTGAACTGCAGCCAGTCTGCTTCTTTTCAGCCGCTTGCAAATTACTGGTGTAGTTCTGATTAATGAGGATTTTAATATTTTTCAGGTCTGGACAAGTATTTTTTTGTTAAGTGACTGACTCATTGATTGATTTATTTATTTTTTTAAAGTGGCCATGCCAGTTCTTTTTTTGACTTTAGGGAACTTTAAACTCAGGTTGCGACGGAGCTGTCGGTTTAATGTTGGTCCGGTTTAAGCAGCCCTACCTACAGATAAGAAGTGATTTACTCTTCAAGTAGTTAAAAGGTGACATTTTCTTTCCAAATGTTCAGAATTAAATAAAACTCAAGAAAAAAGCCTGAAATTTTAGTTCAAATATATAAACAAATAAAAAATGTTTGCATGAACGAAGACAGCCTGACGCTCCTGCAGACTCCACTGGCCAGAGTCTGCTTGGTCCAGGTTGAAGTTCATGAAAGGACAATTAGAAAAACACTGAACAGTACGGCTTGTTTGGATCATGCGGAGATTTCTGTACTTATCCGTCAAGAGATCTAATATGGGAACTTCTGGTTGTGTGTCTGTAAATCCCATTGAACTGTGGTAATATTAGAACGCTGAAGACGATTGTGAAAAGCTCATTTTTTGCAAAAGCTACCGTTTCATTTTTGTGAATGAAGTTGCAATATTGCGTACTCAGTCATGTGCTTTCTCTTATCAGTTTATTTATTTATTTTTAAAGAATGAAAGCTTTATTTTTGCACTTATCATGAAAATGTCTACAGACATTATTTGTCCATCAGGGGGCAGTATTACTCCACACGTTAATCTTCAGACTGCTTGCAGATTGAAGTTACAGCGTGTTCATGTGCGCAGCTCAGAGGATGAGTAGATAGTGAGGCGGGTGTGTGACACACACACACACACAGGGAGGAGGGGGTCCAACGGAGCGCAGTCCTCCATCACAAGACTCCTTTTGTCTGAGATCTTTTGACATCAGCATGTGCGTCAGAGAAACAAACCAACACACAACACACATGGAAATGATCTGCACCCTAACAGTAGCAGTTATGCTTTGCTCTTCCTTTTGTTTTTCACAATAAATGAACAATCCAAGTATCACTGTTTTGTAAACCTCTGAGGGTGCAGCGTGTTAAACAAACATTGTGTGTCTGTGTGAAGATCCTCAGGACGGAGTTGTGGTGCTGCTACCAGCAGAGTCCCAGCAGCGAATGGTGCAGCTGCTCTACTTCCTCCCCAAGATGCCCCAGCCCCTGCTGGCCAATCTGAGCGGCTGCTGCACCACCGGACGCATCTCTGCGAACCTCGCCGCCTCCCTCATCCGTCTCCTACACTTTAGGTGAGCGTCCGACCCGAGCTGCTCAACGATGCATCTTAAATCACATTGCCACCACAGTGTCTTGTAGAAACGACAACATTTTCACATTTTATGTTTGCACTGCAAATTGCAATGGTTTTTTTTTTTGTTTTTTTTTTATTTGGATTTTATGCATCAGACCAACATAAACTACTGCATGATTGCGAAAAATGATCAGAATTTTTCTGTAGAGGCTGCAGAGATCCACAGCTCAAGGTGGGAGAGTGTTCAGAAAGGAACACAGTTGGTCTGCAAATCAGAGCTTTATGGAAGAGCGGCAAAACATAAGCCTGCGTTGAGAGAAAACGATAAGAGGTTCAGTTTGTAGTTCATCACTAGACATGTGGGAGAAGGTGCTCTGGTCAGATGAGACAAAAATGAGCTTCCCCCCCCCCATTATTCTTTGTGAAGAAGAATAATGGAAAGACTGAAATGGAGAGCCTCTGTTGAACATCCGTTTTCAAGCCCTGCCACAAATTCTCAGATTTTGGCACAGCTTGCATTTTTATTCGACCCCCTTTATTCTGACACCCCTAACTGAAACCCAGTTCAGCCAGCTTTCTTCAGGAGTCACCTGATTGGTAAATTAAGTCCACTCGTATGCCGTTATGCATGTGGCGGAAAACTAACCCAGGACATAAACCTGTGCAAAAATAGTCAACAGATCAGCTGTGTACTGTAGTTTAAGTATTTATGTCGTTTTTAATTTAGTTACATATTCATCCTTTACGTAAGAAAGACTGTCATTTCATTTAGTCAATAAAATGTTTTTATTGAAAAAAAAATTGAAATATTTATTTACATTTTTAAATATTTTTATTGTTGTTTAAAATAAGCTTAAATGGTTCAATGAAAAATTTGCAGAATGTTCCACTTTTAAAGCCAAATAATCGTCAGAATAACCGATTACTAAACCAAATGCCATCCCCACACTGAAACAAGGTGGTGGCAGCATCGTGATGTGGGGATAGTTTTATTGGGAAAGATGGCCGCTCGCGTGTATGTGTGAGTGTGAGTGAAAATCAAGGCCTAAATCCAATTAGGAATTTATTGCGAGATTTGCTCTTGAGATAAACCAAAGAAGAATCAGAACATTTTCAGTCTCTAAATGTGCAAAACTGGTACAGGCGTAAAACAAAAATATTTACAGTTGTAATTATAGTGAAAGGTTTTACTTGGAAAAATGTTGAAAACAAAGTATCGTAGTATACATTTACTACTTTGTGTCGGACCGCCACAGAGAGTCCCAATAAAATCCGCTAAAGTTCTCGGTTCTGTGGTGACAAAATGTAAAACGGGTTCAAACATTTGAACTGTCGGGAACAAACGTAAAATCACCAGCCACCACAAGATGGCAGTATAGTGCTTTCACTGTCCATCAAATCTCTTACCTGCATCTTTATCGCTTCTGGTGCAAATTTCCCATTTATTTTACATTCAATGTAGCAATCAGTATAGAAGCGGGTTCTTGCAGCACCTTTGCCGAGATGCGCGGGTTGGAGATGCGCGGTTATCAGGCGTGGTGGATATGCCATGTTGTCTCTGACCTGTTTTACCCCCGGTGTCAGTGGGCCAGTGTTACACAAATCTGGAGCGGTGAGATTGCAGAGTTCACATGGGATGGGATGTGTGCATAATGGATTTGGTACAAAGAGTTCTTTGGGAGGCTGGAATGCAGCATCGTCATGGAGTATTGAGTGCACTGCCTGCATGTGCCTCCCAGGCTTTTTAAAACACACACAGTTATTCACACACATTTCCTGCGGTCACACATGCATCCTCCCCGAGGACAAGGAGCCATTTTTCATAACTGTGTTTACGTGCGTTTTTGGCTCTGATAAATATTTTTGCTCTTATGAAACCCTGATAATTTCTAGATATGATTAAAGGAGGAAGAGCATAATCAGTTTTTTTTTTTTTTCTTTTTAAAGAAGCTGCATAACTTTCGAGTGCTGCGTTTTGTGAAAACAGACTGTTCAGTATTTATTGTTTAGGACGCCATCTGATTTCGCTCCTCAGGTCCTCTCTCAGCAGCTGGTCGGTCGGGAACCAGGAAGCAGCTCTGCAGGACGTCGACTACATCAGCTTCCTGTTCTCGACCCTGGCGGGCTTCTCGTCCGAACACCTCGCCGCCCTGCAGGACGATGAGACCGCCCTGCTGCCCTCCTCGCTCTCCCCCCTTTGCCTCTACCAAACGCCGCTGGAGCATTTCACGCACCACTGGGATGTCGTCGAGGTGCGAACTCTCCTCTTGCCAGTCGGCTTCGTGCACATAGCGAAACCCGCCACGGATGCGGTTCTTAGAGTTGTCAAGTTTTGATATTGTGGACACAGCTGTGGTCTTTCAGCCCCCTCCACCCCCTGGTCTCTCTCTGTCCCCCACAAAGAGCTCAGAGGAAGGAAGTTTTATCACTGCGCTCCTGCTGAGAGGGGACCCTTTATCATGTTGCGCAGGTTGGAGATGCGCGGTTATCAGGCGTAGTGGATGTGCACAAATGGTAATGAGAGCCTGTGGCATGATGGTAGAGTGACATTTCTGCACAGAAATTACCACTAACCTAACTGCGCCCCGGGGCAAGTGTGTGTGAGCTGGTCGGGGGGGCTTATAATCACTAATTCAGCCCCCTCAATTAAAGCCTCAGATCCCTCTTCTCTCATCTTCCTGTCCGAGTCAATCACAGCCGAAGCGGGGAGCGGGGGACGCGCGGTGGCAGCGTTACGAAACGGACCGTGTCAGGTCTGGTTCGGCTAATGAGATGGGATTGTTTTTAATGACGGGGGAGCGGGGAGGGTGGATGCCGACAGGTGCAGCGTTCAGACACGCAGGCTCTCGCACCTCAATTTGATAAAAGGTAATGAGAAATTTGATTTGGGTTTTCAAGTTAATGAAGAAAAGCAAAGTCTTATTTTTCACTCTTAAAAAGTTTGGCGGCAAGAAGGCCTGAAATTAATTCAAACATGTTGGAGAGTAACGCAAGTTAAAGCCGGCCGTCATTAGGCAGCCGTTTAATTGTTCAAACGTCATTATTCGATTCTCCTTTCCTGCAAACGCGGACGAAGAGGAACAGCATGTTGGTTTTGGACATACAGTTGCTTTCAAAAGGCTACAAATCCAAAGAACGTGATGAATTGTTTTCAAAACTTTCGCACCTTAAAGGTGATAATTATCCAATGACCTTCAACAAAAAAGGAAATGTTAGAAGGAAACCAGCCTCAGTGTTGTTCTTAAACCACCTTGTCTAAAATTAAGACCTTAAAATGTCTTAAATTCATTAAAGAAAATGTAAGTTGGTTTTAACATATGACAATCTCAAGTTTTAATTTGACAATGCAATGTGAAAGCGAACCGCTCCAGTAACAAATGCTTAAATTTTGGTCCCCAATCGAATCGAGTGTATCTGGTGTGAAAACGCCTAATGTCGACAGAACATTGTTGGCTCTACATCAGCAACAAACTTCACTGTAAATGGTGTAAATGTGTTTGATCCACAGGAGGTGTGTCGCTCCCTGGAAACCATCGGATCAAAGTCGCAATGCTTTGACATTCTGCAAAATGGCATCTTCAGATACCTGGTAGGTGTTCAAATATCAGCTTTGCTACCGTAAGAACAGTTCAGTTCAGCCTTTGCCCGTTTATGTCCGTGTTCTCTGAACTCTTAATCAACATTTTTTTTTTTGTCTTAGATGAAGTTGGAGGTTGTTCCTGACAGCATGGCAGCCGGGCTGCTGAGAGCCGTTTCCAGACTATTAGACCTGTCCATCCTGCCCGCCGAGCAGGTGCTGCGTTTCCTGTCCCAGTGCTGCCTCAGCCTGCTGGTGCTGCTGGTCATCATGCAGCAGCACGCCCCCGCCGAAACCAACCACAAAAGGTGCATTCTGGGGGGGGGGGGACGACAAGATGACAGGATAGGGTTCCTATCCTGCAGTTCATTTCTGGAGTCTCGAGTGGCAAGACTTGGAAATACACAAGTTCAGTAATTAAACTATGGGATGGATGATTGGGGTAGATATTTTAGATGGTGCCATGCTTCATTTCTCACCAAACCTTAACCAGAGATCTGGACAGTGAGTTGCATTACATGGACGGTTTTAAAGCCTCTTTGTCTTCAGGGAGGCAATCTGGAGTTCCTGTGTGACGGCACTCAGCAGCGTCCCTCGCCTGCTGCGGATCATTCTGCAGTCGATGCACGTTGGAGACCTGAGCGCGGAGGAGCTGCCGCAGCTCGGCCAGATCCTCTCGATGCTGCTGCAGCACACGCCGCTGCACAACCAGCTGATGGCCAACGCCGTGCTGTTGCAAGAGCTCATCCAGAATCTAACGGTAAACGATCTCAGCGCTCCTGTCCAACTTGCCGGCAGAGGGGAAAGTTAGGGAATAGACCGACTGTTTACATTCTGCGTATTTGTGTTTTTTAGAGGTTTTTCCGGGGAGCGACCAGAGAGCAGTGGCTGACGGATTTGCTCTACTGTTACAGCGTCACCGTGGCTCACGGCTCGTCTGGACACCGTGGAAGTATGGGCCTCAGAGACATGTACTAACTCCCATTTATTTAGCAGAGACGGAATCAACAAACTTTTTTTCCCCCCTTTTTACTCTTAGTTCACGTTTTGTTGTGCCTGTTCTGATTGTTTGCTGAGTCTTTAATGGAGCGTAGAAAACCTTTGTTTAAAAAAATAGAATAAAGAAAAATTAAAATCAAAGGTAACCTGAGCTTTTTATTTTATCCATCTTTTACATAGAGCTATAACATTCAGTGTAATGTTTAATTAATTTATAAAGTGACACAGCTGTGATAATGGTCTAATTCAGACATGCGTGTTTCTTTTGAAAGGGAAAACGTTTAAAAACAGACCAATGTGTAGAGTGTGTGTGTGTGTGTGTGTGGACGGCTGCAGGTGGGCTATCTGTATGACCGGCTGTTGATAGACTACCTCATTCTCTGTAGCGAGGAAAGGTTATCTTGGTGTGTGTGTGTGTGTGTGTGACAGCAATGGAGACTGAGGGGGGCAGTGTGTATGCTCTCCCTCCACAATGGATGAAAGGTTATCTTTTACACACGCCATTTCTGTAGACTTAACCCCACCCTGTGAGGTCACGGCTCTGATGTCACATGGCTTAATTTTAGAAAGCCCGGCATTTTGAGCCAACATTGTGTGCAGTAAAGTCTGACAAGGTGAGACTGACAGCCAGCTGAGAAAACGGAGCACTGCGCTGCAGAAATATTCATAATCCTGCAAGTCTTTTACTGTTTGTCAGGTTCAATCCCAACTAAACATTTTTGCACAACTTCAAACCTTCTAGCATCGAAGGTCTTCAACTTCAGGGCTGGTGTCCCTGCCGTCTCCGCGCCCTTGAGAGTCTCAAATTTATGTATTAAAAAATGAGGAATCAAAATGTCTTAAATTTATTTTACATAGATGCAAGTTGGCTTTAAACATATTAATCCCAAGTCTTCAATTTTGTCATGGCAGAACCATTTAATCTCTCTGACAGTGTATTGGTGCCATTTTAGATGGAAAGAAAAAAAATATTTCAATGTTTCGATGAGCCCCAAAAGACTTGAAGCTGGAAAACAAAAACCATGCCACATCTTTTTTTTTTTTTTTTTTAGATTTTTACTTCAAGATTACAAAAGCTATGTGGTAGTCTACCTCATAAAATCCCAATAAAATACACTGAGATCTGTGTATCCAAAGTACCGTTGGTAAACGCAGTGCGTGTTCAGTGTTTGCCCCGTCCTCTCGTCCCCTGTCCTGCGCTCTGTGGTCTCAGGTGGTAGGAGTACAGCTTGGCTTGAGTCAAGGCGCCGGTCAGGTGAATGCAGTCTAAACCGCCCACTGAAACACAAGCAGAAGATCGACTTCAAGAGCCTGAAAGGCGGTAAAGAGTGTGAGGATGTAAGCACTTACACTGACTCTGGGTGCGTAGGGGAACGTTCAGCAGGAGCTGAGGATGAGAGCCCTGAAGCGAGCGTCCTCGTCTCGCCATAGAGTTGCCTGAAGGAAGGCCATTGAGAGTTGGTTTCTAACACCATCATTTCTGAATTCAGTGAGCCAAGGGTGGATCATGACAGTGAGTCCTGTAAGACTGGTTCATCCAGCCCAGGGCTACACCGATGTCCTCCTGTCTTTATATGTGTACTGTCACATCTCAACACAGATCACAGGCCCTATAGCTCAGTGGTTAGAGCACTGGTCTTGTAAACCAGGGGTCGTGAGTTCAATTCTCGCTGGGGCCTAACGTTATCCTTTTCCAGTTAATACTATCTGCGAACGCCTAAGAAACGCCACACGGGTGTTACAGTTTGACAGACCAGGGAGTCAGGGAGTGGCGGTGGCGCAGGGAGTAGAGCACATGAACTCAACACAGCTGTTGTGGGTTCAAGTCCCAGACCCTCTCTCACAACTGGCCAATTATGAAATTGACCACCACAATTTGCTGATTTCAGAACAATGAGAAATGATTCAGGAAACACATGGTGGTGGCCCAGAATCTTAAAAGTAGCCTCTGTTGTTTCCTTGAACAGGTTTATGGGCAATACAATGCCTGTTTATTCAATCAGAATGAGCTGTTTTATGGCCTCTTGTCACTTTAAATCCAAATTAGCTGCAGCTAGCCACACCCCCCAACTCAAAGTTTACACTTTCACATGAAAATGGCTGCAAATAGATGTGCAATTATACCAACCGTCTCTGAACATTATACATACATCTTTCCTGAATAGTAAGTCAACAATAAAGCTATTTTTTCCCATTAGCCACTGTGCAGCACATACAGAGATAAAACCAGCTGACCAAATGTGCTGGAACTCAGCTTGGGTTGCTAGGTAACGGGGCTGGGCTTGGCTGGGGTTGCTAAGTAACGGCGCAGTTCCTGTAGGATGTGATTTAACAACTGGGAGATTTTTTAAATGACTTGTTTTCCAGCGCTTTTTAAGCACCTGGGCTGTTTTTAGAAACAGTTTAGACCCAAATTGAACAACAAAAAAGTGCAAAATATGAATCCTATTTAAAAAAAAAAAAAAAAAAAAAAAAAAAAAAAAGGACAAATGGTTTATATTTTTAAAAGAACCAGCTTTAAGG
>NW_015112627.1:208302-231103 GCF_001443285.1 Poecilia latipinna
AAAAAAAAAAAAAAAAGAAAACAGGTCAAATGGTTTATTACTTTAAAGCGACCAGCATTAGTGTGTCAAACTTCCTTCTGCTTCGTGGAAATTAAAAAGTGAGAAAATTCGCCTCATGAACATATGTATGTGTGTGTGTGTGTGTGTGTGTGTTGGATGGTGAGGCGTGTGTGTGTGTGTGTGGCGAGCGGAAAGCTCTACGCAGTCGTTTGACATTCCCCGTGACAGCGCTGAACTTTTCACAGTGCCAGGAACTGTCAGGTAGGGAGAAGGAGAGACAGAGGCAGGGAGAGGGGGAGGAAGACGACGAGGAGGGAGCGGTGGGGGGAACAGCCGGACCGAGGACCCTTTCAGTCCGTCTGAGGGTGGAGGGAGAGCGCCCGGGTTTGTCTGTGCTTCTGCCTGTCCTATCATCACCTGGTGATGTGCGGTGAAGGTCGGGCCTGTCTGAGGGAGCGAAACCGCGGTAGGAAAACCCAGCTGATGGCGTCCAGATACGAACGCTGGTACTTACACCTGAGAGCTTGTCGCTTCTCATCCAAAGCCACAGCTTCACTTTCACAGTAGAGCAGCAGCTATTTTCCTATTAAACTGACACCATTAACTTATTCATCAGTGCTCAAACTGCATAAAATGTATCCATTATTTACCCCATGATTGGAAAACCTCAGCTTAAAGCCAATGCAGCTGTTGTATAGTAGTTCCTCAGGAGTAATTACTGCTTTATTACCTTTCAAAACAATTGAGTTTTGCTTTCTAGGGAGCATTTTTATGTAAACTCCTCACTCCTTAATGCAACTATGAGTATATTTAGACAGGGAGGTAAAATCCATTTGTTTTTAAACTGCTGTTGGGTTGTTTCAGGTAGGCTTGTGGTGTTGATATAGTTATATGATAAAAGCTACATGGAACTGATTTATTATAACTCAAAAGCTAAAAATAAAATTGCTGAGGGATGTAATAGTTTGTTAGGTAGCAAAATAATAATATTAAAAAGTAATTAAACAGTTTTTCAGAAGCCTGCAGTTCATGGTGGGCTATGAACGTGTTAAATCTTATCTCCATATTTTGAGGTATTTATTGCAGTAATTAAAAGTGATGGTAAAAAGTATTTATCCTCTTTTAGGCAACTGAATCTAATCTCCATTTCCTTGAACGGAGCTCAATAAAATCTTCACAGCTCTGCCTTTAACCTCTCCGACTCCATCCCAGACTCGTCTGTGTGCTCTTTGGTCTTTATGATGCTGTTTGTTTTCCAATTCTGATTGACATATTTTATTTAGGGGTATCAAAGTAAGACTGCTCAATACAACGCTTTCCACCCCTTCCACAGAAATTACATAAAATTTCAACATCATATTTTGTGGTTGTAACATGACAAGAGTTTCACGATGTTTTGCAGCATCCTGGTTCTCTTACCATAGATGCTCTGCAGCACAGAGTTTTTACTCGACGCAGGTTTGCCAAGCGCTGCTCTGTTTTCCACTTTTTTCCTTCCAGGGGTGCAGCTTGACTTGCTCTGCTCGGCTTCTTCACAGGCCCTCACCTCTGTCCTCCTGCGTGCACAGAACCTGAAATCAACAGAAAAACCCCCATCTCAGACACCGTTCAAAGGAATAAACGCTGGCGAGCCCCCACACCGACGCTCACGAAGCGTAAACAGAGTAAACAGTTTATTCAGGGCACTTAATAAGCAGCATGTATACAACCTAAATGTGAAAGCTGCAGAGAAACAGAGGGCCTCCTGCGGGGGACTGGCAGTCTCTAAGAGGAACCCAGTGAGCGCAAGAAGGGGATAGGGGCTGCTGGTAGCTATTAGTGCAGCCCTGCTGAACTTTTAGCCTCTTGTTAAATCTGTATGAAAGATTTAGATTATAGCCTTTCTGGTCTCACTCTCTCTCACGTTCTCTCCCCCACCGCTCTCCTGCTGATGGCATCCAGAGCCGTTAAAGCTCAGGGTTGGGAGGTCGGTGTTACAGGAGGGAGAAGACACATGAGGGCACCACATGGCTCGTACAGTAAAAGCACGTTGACGTTATACCGAGATCCAGCCAAGGTACGAGCCTCACCTCTGCCACGCTCGCTGGATGATCCGTGCGGCCTCGTTCCTCCTCACCTCCTCCTTCTCCTCCTGCTCCCTCCCACCAGGCTGCGTTTTCCTGCGGGGCCTTTTGTGATCTAAAGACGAGCTGCTCCTCAGTGATGGAGCTTGATGTCTGACCTCTGAACTTGGCTCCTTGTGGTTCCGGTGCTTGCGTGAAGAGTGACCAGTCGCGGCAGGGTCTTTCTTTCTGCCGTCTCTTGAGTTCGCCTCAGCTCGGGCCGCAGAGGAGGCCATTGCGGACGCGACAGAGGAAGACCGCTCTCCGGCAGCTTTGGCCGCTGTGGGAGGTGTGAGTTTAAGAGTGGGGGGCTCTCTGGAGCCGGCGGGAGAGAGAAGCTTCTTCAGCCGGGTGTGCTGTGAGGCTTCGGGTGGAGAGCGGTCACTCAGGGCAGAGCTGCAGTTCAACGCTTCTTGTCGCTCAGCTGCAACACTTCTTCTGGAAATCCTGATCTTCTGGCCTGACAAGGCAAAAGTAAAAGTCAATGCAATAGCTCACTCGGGAAAATATGACTCAGTAGTCCCGTTTCCATCAAGGTTTTTTATACGCATTTTGAAGAAACGCAAAATTTGAGAAACGTCCTAGATTTCGTTTAGAGAGCATTGCAGAGGTAATTAAATCAGTCAGTGATAATAATAATAAAAATCCCACCTGAACATCATCTCTGACCTGATCTCTGAACTAAATGCATCTCGCTCTCCGGAGGTTATGCTTTGGAGCGCATCCTTCCTTAAAATTGCTTCAGAGATGTTCCCTGATTTCAAAACTTGCCGTTTGTAGTTCCAGCGTAAAGTGCGGCTCCAGTGTGTGGATTCATCCTCCAGATCAATATCAAAACCCTGAGACATTTGATTACGCTCAAGAAGGTGAACATTTCATGTCCATGTCATGTATTCATCTGTTTGATGTTCAGCTTGTTGAATATTAATTAAACCAAATGAAAATGAAATGTGTCATTATTTTCATTCAATTATGATGGATTTTTTTTTATTGAGTCTGACAAAATGACGGTCAGCGAAAAAGTCTAGTGTAACTTCTTGGTGGGAAACTCTCATCCACTGGTGGATTTGTGCCTTACCAGAAGCACAAAAATCATCTTGCACCTTGTTTTTTTTTTTTTTTTTTTACAAACAAGCGTAGCGTCAACTTCTGATGAAATTACATTTTACGTGGCCTGGTTGATTCACTTCAAACCAGCAGATGGAAGCCAGCCTTTTCACATTTTCTTTTTTTGCGACATCTTTAAAATTCACTCAAAATTCGCATCACAATTTGATGGAAGCCTGGCTACAAATACATATAATTTCTGTAATAAAGGAGTACGTTTTTATTATTATCATTATGCTGCAATAACACAGTTGAGTACTTCCTTGGTACCTTTATGCCTCCCCTCTTTGACCTTGGCGTGTTTCTTCGTGTCGACAGATGGGTCGTTCATGGTTAGGTCTTCCACGATGTTCGTTAAGGAGAGCGCCTCCTGCTCTGCGCTCAGAAGTGAAACTCTTCGTCTGTCCGCTCCAACATGCTGTGTCGCGCCTCTCCTTCGCTGCTCCTCTTCTCTCTTCCTACAAGAAAAACACAAGATGAATCGCAAGCGGCCAACAAGAAAGGTTGTGCTTAAAATGTGGAGACTTTAAAAAGAATTGGGATAATTAGCAATGCTAACAATGAAATATGATTTTTTTTTTTTTAATTGAATGAATATTGTTTTACAACCTACACCATGGTTTACATTTTTCCTTAATTGTATCCCTCACCTGCCGGCTGGGTTTCTACATCTTCATGTTCTAACAAACCTCTGAGACTTTCACACAGTACACATAGGTGGACTTTGACTTATTATAAGAGTGCATAAACTACACATTTAAATTTCCTCACTTCATGAACACTTTTTCCTTGGAAATCAAAAAAAGAATAATATGTTCCCTGTTTGAAAAAAAAATCTACTAATTAAAACAAAGGTGAGACAGGTGAGCAAATAACCAACGAAGAGCAAACTGGAGGCCAGAGACAGAGAGAAGACGCATCTGTTTACTGACGACAGAAAAAGAGACAGACGAGGAGACGGATAACAAAGACTAAAACTACAATGAGGGACAAACAGGCAGGAAGAGACACCGTCCTCTGGAAGAGTCAACAAATACATAGAAAGATTAATGGATTTCGAGTTGATTTTGTGTTAAGATTGACACAAGGGACGATGAAACTGCATCAATAGTTAGGAATCAGTGTACAGGTGGGGGCTGCTCAGATCTTCAAATATGCTGTGTGCTGCTGTGTGCTCCTCTCTCACTTGGCTGCGTCCTTGCGCAGCTGCTCGTGTCGCATGAGGAGCTGCTTCCTCTCCCTGAAGGCCTTTCGGACGGTGTAGCCCTTGTAGACGGCCTGGATGGTGGCAGCGGCGATGTCCTGGATGGCGGCGATGGACAGAGCGCCGTGCTCCAGCATGAACTGGGTCACCTCGCTGTGCCCCCCCAGCAGAGCGTAGTCCAGAGGCGTATATCTGCGCAACACAAGCAGCGTTAGTCTTAAAGCCGTCTGCCTGGCCTCGGCTCCAACGGGCCCCCTCCTCACCTCTCCTCGGTGTGCTCCATCTGGTTGGGGAAGGCGTTGTAGCCCAGGAGCAGCTTCACAGCATCCAGGTACCCGTTGTTGCAGGACCAGTGAAGCGCAGTCCTCCCCTGTGCTCCCACAAAGAAGAAACTCGGTTCATATGACCTTCTTTTAACCCAAATCAAACACGTGCAAGCGTGTCTTCACCTCCTTGTCCTGTATATTTGGGTCAGCGTTGTTTTCCATCAGAACCGCCATGCACGTGATGTAACCGCCGTATGCAGCGCACTGCAACGGAGTGCGTCCTGCGTGATCCTGCGGCCGGACAAAGAAACGGCTCATTCTATGCTTCGACTCAAACTTTTATGAAAGCCAGACGTTCTTGTGATTGATAACAAACTTTACGCTTCTTGAAGGTTTTTAGCAATATTTATTTGAACAGTAACTGCTTTCTCACTCTTTCCTCTACAGTTTATGGCCCGTTTGAAACAGAAATGAAGTATCAGGCTGTTTTAAGTCAGAATAAGGCTTTATTTTTCATTTTATTAGGTCCTCTGACTCTGAAGGCTTTATCCAAGGGTCCAAAGCCCAAGAGATAAACCATTAGTGTCTAAATATAACAGGCTGTCAAAACCTACATGGTTGCTATTGCTCATTTTCTTACACATACTAAAAATTATACACTTTTACAGAAAATAGTGAACACAGTTTGTATAAAAATTGGCATAAACAAAAAGATAAGTAATTTCCGTGACTTTTACAAAATAGTGCAGATAATTTATTATTATTATTATTTTTTTTTTAATCCAGTCTGTTTCTTTTCTTCTCAAGTCTCTAAGCGTCCACCGCCCCATCTACCATCATGGTTAGCTACACAAGGTGCACATGAATAGGTTAAAGTAGCTGCCAAAATCCAAAGAAAGCCACTACGACCCATTACTCAAAATCACTTTACAAGATTACGAGAAAGTGTGAATCATGGGAAGCTTAAATGACTCTAATCAAGATCATTTACTTTCAAATAAAGACAGATGGCTAATCCTCAATAAGTGAAGAGTTTTCTTACGTTTGCCTTTTAATTAGAGGAGGCTAAAAGCAGATGAAACCTCATCTCAAACAAAATAAAACCCAATTAACCCATCATGCAGAGGCCCCAGGATGGGATTCGAAACCAGGACATTCTTGCTTCGAGGCAGCAGAGCTGCCAACTGTGCCACTGTGCACTTAAAAAGTGACAACAACAACGACAAAAACTCTTAAGTCCTCTTTTAATTTTGGAAATATTCCTATCAGTACCTGGACATTGGGACTGATCCCGTTCTCCATCAGTATCTGGCAGACCTCGGCGTTCCCCCCCAGAGCTGCCCAGTGGAGAGCAGTGTGACCGTCCACATCAACCAGCTCAGCACAAGCAGAGCCTACATTTATTTGTTTTGGAAATATAAAGAACAACAAAGTTAATAAAGGAGCAAAGTAGTTATGTTTTCCACAGTGACAGTCTCGGTGCCCTGCAGAGATCCACGTTAAAACACAAACCACAGAGCATTTTATTGGGCGTTCATGTAGTAGATTAGCTCAAAGTGGTGCCTAATTGTGAAGTGGAAGGACGGGGATACATGGCTTTCAATATTAAGATGCAGCATTATGCATCCTAAAAGTGTAGTATGCATATGTGTTCAGCCCCTTTGACTCCCTAAATAAAACTCAGTTTAATAAACTGTATTCATAAACTACATGAATGTAATTTAATCTCAATATAAAGACAACCATAAAAAAAAACCTAAATACAGCACTTCTGAGGTTTACGTTAGCAAACAAACCATAACGTGGACTACGTCATTGTGAGAAATAAAAATGGGGGAAACTATTTTTCTCCACTGTTCAATTAAAGCCTCCATAAATACCTATACGTTTGAAAATACAGTTACCATGTATAGCTTCATCATACAAATCAGACTTCTTTATGTGACTGGTCTCCTAAAGAGGCAAATTACAAATGGGAATGATTTTTCCAGAGCATCACTTGTGTTTGGGGGGATTTAACTGCAGTGACACAACAAAGTCAATGTCATACAGTTACTTAAAAATGAGGTATTACTGTTTTCATAATAAGCCATTGTGATTAAACTTTAGGTTCACTCCTGGTGTAAAATCAAAACAAGACACAACGATTTTCGCGGCTGTGATGTGACAAAATGCGGAAAAGTTAGAGAAGTATTAAAATACATTTTGCACGACGCCATAAAAACTACATTTGCCAACATGCAAGAGTCACACCCACCTTTGATGAGCGTGAGGATAACATCTCTGTATCCCATCTCACAGGCACGAAACAGCGGCGTGTGCTTCATGACGTCCAGGGAGTCGACTGTCGCTCCCTTCTCCAGCAGCAGCTTCACCGTGCTCACATGGCCCGACAGGGAGGCCGCATGGAGCGCTGTTTGGACAAAAACGATTTGAAAGTCTTTTAAATTGACACAATGAACGCCTTCGGGACGTGTGAATCACTTCCTCCTCCTGACTGTGTCGAGTCAAGAGCGTGATTCAGTGATTCAGGCTCCAGTCGGTTCTGTCGCCCTTGGCTTAGCATGGCTCCAGCATGGATAAACTATTCCCAGCTGGTTAGACCAATGCGATGTTGCCATGGAGATTATGCACATACACAGTATGTCGTGTATGTCAAAGGGGAGGCCTGACAGAACTCAGTTTGACCCAGTTCTGTGTTTTCCTTGATGCTATCCCGTCTGGTGTTATAATACTTCTAAAGTCCTCTATAACTTCTGTACTGACTCCTCCATGTCTGGTCCCTGCTGGCTCGAGTCAGCAGGGTGAAAAAACAACTGGGATATATGGGCCTTATTAATGAAACACATTGTCTCTGTTCCAAATGTGATCTCTTATTGGAATAACCTTGAGTCAGACCTGAACTGGGAGAAAAATCTGATGTTTTCTGTCTAAATGTTTGATTATTAATACGTATCTTTTAAGATTTTATACCTGCAAATTTTTACACAAAGCACATTGACGCACTGTTGCAAAATGAAAGTCCACCTGCTGCCTTGAAAATGCAATTCAAGTCAATAAGAAAATTATTTTGGTTTTACCTCAGAAATTAAAGCTCATGAGTTGATTTAAGAACAAGAGNCAAGTTGTCCAAACATTGTTTTTAAGTTCATTAATCTTCAATTGTGAGTTTTAACTTAATGCTGCAGTTTAAGCCAAATGATTATTTCACAATATGCAAAAAAAACTGTGCTTACCTAGTTAGAGAGAACACATTTCTCTATTCTTTTTACTCACATTATCAAGTTATTTTACTTTAGAATCATTTAAATTCTTGTTTCAAATTGAATTAACATATTGTCTGATCACATAATGAATTTTATTAGACATCACAATGAATTCTGCTCAAAAATATTTAGGGTGAACAGGACATTATCCTCAAGTTTCAAAATAAATATTTGCCTTAATAACACACAAGAGTCAGACCAATGTAACACACTTCCATATAATGAACATAGCAACACAGGATACCAAAATATGCCGCTAAGCATTCTGGGAAATAGTTCCCACTCCTGCCTTTTTCTTCCTTCAGTTTTTTAAGTGCTAACCCAAAAACTGGCTTATTCAACTCTTGGAAGTTTGACAAAATTGATAAAAAGTTAACATGACTTACAACTGTAAGCTTATCTTTCACAAACTCACACATTTAGGTTCAAAATCTAAAACTCGTTAAATTTATTTGACTTAAAGAGTAGAAGATTGTAGACGCAACTAAAAGTGGCTCAAATGTTTTACAGTGCATGAACTTGTCATTCTGACAACTCTAAGGATAAGATCTCTGTAATTTTTGCTGGTTCTGTCCTTTCTCATATTTTCTGGCAAGATATTTGTACATTTAAAAACTCTCAGTAACTTTTCCCTAACTTCTCTAAATAAATTGTTTGGATTCTCCTCTTATTCCCCTAATAAAACAAACCAATCTGATATAATCAACCTAATTTTATTAGTTCCAAAGTATTGTAGACATAAATTAAACTTTGATTCTCAATATTTAAAGAGGAACACTTATTTAAAAAGCATTAAAGCCATTAAGACAAGTTCTTATTTGTTTGTTTTTTTATGTACCGTATACATTTCTATATATTTATGTTTGCTGGCATTACTGTTTTGTTCTATGCTCTACGTTCATGGTACTGATTTAGCTTTTTTTTTTTTTGTCAACCCCATTATTATCAATAAAGTTTCTCACCGGTGCCGCCATACTTGTCGGCCATGTTGATGTCGATGCGAGGGACGAGGGTGAGCATGGTGCGGATGACTTCATCGCTTCCCTTCCCGGCGGCCCACATGAAGGCCGTCCGGCCCTCCAGGTCGGGCTCGTCTTTCACAGACGGGTGAGACAGAAACACGCCGACCGTCTCCTTCGAGCGCAGAGAAAGACAGCAGCAGTCCATCAACAGAGGATAACAATTTTCCTTTGTTGGGAAAGATCTAACTCAGCTAATTTGGCTAAAGTTCTAGACAACTCACAGCGTTGTTGCTCTGAGCCCCATAATGCAGCGGTGTCGCTCCAAGGCTGTCTGAAGGAATCGTCCCAGACGTGTTTCTCTCCAGCAGCAAATGGACAATTTTTGCATGTCCTAACAAAAAGAAATCAGTTTTCACATCAGGAGGAGATAAAGTTAGAAACTGAGAAACTGAAGTGATGGCTGAACCACACTGTCACACAAATCATTAAAACTGATCAGCAGTGGATCTCCAAAGTGTGAACGTTCCTAGGAAAACGGCACAAAAGTTTAGATAATGTCAAAACATTGTCCACGCTTAATGCCACATTTATTATTTACAACAAAACTGAAAACAAGCTGGTCAGTATAGGGGAAAATATATATAAAAAATGAACTTCTCCACAGTTATCTTCAGACTAACCTGGAGCTTTTAAAAAAAAAAAAAATCTATATTTGGACAACTAGAAAACCGCACTGCTTCTACATGAAGCTGCTGTTGGTTTGGATCTCTTGATGGTGAAATAAAAAAAAATCCCTCTTCATCTTCAGCTTTCTGGGACCAAAACTGACTGATTCAAGCTTTCCTCCACCCTGAAATAAACCTCAGTTTCATGTGAACAAAGGGAACCCTGGATCATAATGCTGCCAGAGTTTCCATTTCTGTGTCGTTTTTGGATCTTCCTTCATGGAAAGGTACAAAGTGATCAAAATTTGTTTCATCAGAGCCTAACACACATTCTCCAACTGGAAGCTTTTTGATAGTTCTTTATGAAAAGGCTTCTGTCTAGCAGCTCTACTCCTGAGTCCAGATATATGGAGATTATATGAGATTATTGTCACATGACGAACACAATCAGTTCTTGTGAGAAATTCATGCAGCTCCTTCAGTTTCTTGGAAGCATCGCTGACCAGCTTCTGTCTTGATGTTTCATCAGTTCTGGGAAATGTCCAGTTTCTGTAATGTCTCCACTGTGCATATGGATAATATACTCTTCTCCTGACTGATACCTTTATGTAGTGAGATCTTTGATCCTTTCTGATCTATCTGTGCTTTAACTAAAGGACTAGCTGAGATTTATTCCATGTTAAAAACATTCATTAAATTTTGGCAGGTGTGAAGTCAAGTAATCTGAATTCAGGTTGAATGCATTTATGCTGTTTTTATTTGGGGGAGAGTTTACACTTGTTGCATCTATTAAACCCAGGAGAACTCCACTGAGGTCTATATTGTCTTAGATTCATGTTTTGTTGAGCACAAATCTGTCTTTTTATTAGCATTGTGTGGATTTTCTACTTGACTTTATACTTTTTGTGTCACCAAACATCATATTTGTGTGTTCAGAACATTACTGCTAAACATAAAACACAGTCACAGCTTGTAGTGGCATATTCAGGCCTCCTTCATGTCTTCCATGTAAAAATTTTACCTTTACAGAGTCAAGTTTCCAGATTTCTCCATCCTTTTTGTTCAGTTTAAAATATGAAATAATAAAGCTTACCATGATTTTTTGGCTGATATTGATAATGAAAAGGAAAGAAAGGTGAGAGCAGAGGTAGGACACAAAGAAGGAAAGGAAAAAAAAACAAGAAATTGATCAAAGAAAATAGGGAGGACGGACATGAGGTATGGAAGGACAGAGAGACAGATGAATAAGAGGAAGGAAGAAAGGAAAATAGAATAAAGACAACTAAGGATGACAGAAAGAAGGACAGCAAGACATGATTAAGGAAGGATGGATATAGAGCAGGAAGGAAAAACACAAGGAAAGCAAGAAAGGACACATTTAAGAAACAACACAAAAGAGAAAGGAAGGAAAGGACACCAGGAAGAAATATAAAATGAAGGATGGGCACAAAGGAGGAATATATGAATGACACATGAAAGAAAAGATGGAAGGACACAAGGCAGGAAGGAAGACGGGAGAAACGGAAACAAGAAAGGAGACAAATAAGAATGACAGGGGGAAGGGCACAAGGTAACGAGGAAGGGAAGAACACAAGGAGATAAAGAAAGGACACATTTAAGGGACTCCACAAAGGAGGAAGGGAGCTAGGAATTGAGCAAGATAGGAAAGACACAAAGGAGGGAGGAAATAAGGACACAAGAAGGACACAAGGAAGAAAAACAGGTGACACAGAAGGAAGGAGAATGAAGGACGATTTTTAGACAACAGTATCGGTAATGAGGCCTGGAAAACATATAGAAATATTAGATTCTTTCAAACTCTTATTCTGTTTTCACGACTTATCCAGATCTGGAAAACACTGAGTGACGGAGAACCTGTGTGGCCCACGTGTTTCCACTCACCCAGCAGCGCCGCCCAGTGCAGCGGCGTTCTGAAGAGGTTATCGTAAGCCGTGACGTTGCAACCCTCGTAAGACGTTAACACCTCAACCACTGCCTCGTTTCCGTCGGCAACGGCAAAGTGCAAGGGCGTCCGACCCTCGTAGTCCTGCCAGTTCAGCAGGGACTCGGTGGGCGCTGCTTCCTTTACACACAGACATGCAGACCGATGAGTGAGGATGGCAGATTTAGACGTGCGTGTGTGTTAGTGTGTTAGTGTGTACCAGTATGCAGCGGACAGTTTGCGTGGCGCTGGCCTCCTGACTATGTGCAGCCCAGTGCAGAGGAATCTTGCCCTCGCTGTCTGGGATGCCGATGTTGGAATCGTGCTTGATGAGAAGGCGGACGTGCTCCGGTCGGTTATAAAATGCTGACCAGTGAAGAGCGGTTTGCTGTAAACAGGCAACAAAAAAAAAAAAAAAGGCGATAGACAGAGATGGATGAATGAGGCCAGAGGAGACAGAGGGATTGCTGTGGGGCTGAGGTTTCCACTTACGTTCAGAAAATTACTCCACTATGACACGGTCAGGAAATATGAAGGAACGTGCAACACAAAGCTTGTATTGAAGGCCCCGCAGCGGCCCAGAGATCCTAACCCAGATACTGACTCCGTGACGGCTGCTGAGCTATTCTGAGATCTGCTGAAACCACTGTCATCTGATGCGATGATGCATATTGGATTATTACAAAACTAAATACTGATGTCAGATACACATCAGCTCCCGCAGACAGAGGGACAGTGTGTTTGTGGTCTTATCAGGAAAACACAGAACAAAGACGCAGACTGTTGCATCGCTTGCCGTTGTGTGCGAGCGCGTTTCAAGGAAACCATCCTGAGCCGGTCAGTTATCTCTCCGCAGGTTATTGGTCAGACGCCTGGGCCGGCTGCTTTCTAATTGAGAAATTACAGTGAGAACGGATTCCTACCGCTTGAACTTTTTACATTTCATTCGACTACAGCCACACACTGCAGAGTGTGTCATTGAGATTTTATGTCATGGACAAACACAGAGGAGTGTGTTGGCTTGAAGGGGAGGAAAAATTCTAAATAGTTAGTTAATTTTTTTTCCCAAATAAAATTCTGAAAGGTTTTGCAAGCATCTACGATTTCTTCATCCCACTGAGTCAACACTTTGGTCTGCTGCATCTGGAGCTACAAATTTTGAGTTTTTTTTTTTTTTTTTTTTTAACCAGCTTTGAACATCTAGGGACTAAAATCTGTTCCCATTCTTTCCTGCTTAACAGTTCAACCTCAGTCAACTTGGATGACTATTTGTCTTTTTTCTCAGTCTTGCCGCAGATTCCTAATTGGACTGGGCCGTTCAAATGCATGAACACGCTTTGATCTAAACTATCCTGTTGTAGCTTTGTCTGGATGTTTAGGATGGTTGTCCTGATGGAAGAATACCCTGCGTTCAGGCTCATGTCTTGTTTTGTTTTTTACAGGACTGCTCAAGACTTAACTGAGTTCAATTCAATTCAGTTTATTTATATTGCGCCAATTTGCAACAAATGCCGTCTTGAGGCACTTCACAAAAACAAAAAGTTGTTTCTGTTTCAATTGGGGTTGATGGGGAGTGTTACAGCCCCACACAGCACTTTGCATGTATGCCATCAAATCTACTTTCATGTGAGCAGAGCTCCTTCTTCTACATGTTTGCTGTTTCCCCTGCATTGCTTCTGACAAACTGAAAACAGAACTTGCTATTGGCTTCTTTCAAAACAGAGTTCCCTCTTGCCACACTTCCCCAATGGCCAAATTCATAGAGAAACTGATTGGTAGTTGATCTTTCTGCAGGTTGTTCTATCTAAACTGTGGATCTCTGCAGCTCCTCCAGAGTTACCATGGGCATCTTGGCTTCTTCCCTGATTAAGACTCTCATTGCACAGGTTGTTAGGTTAGGTGTCTTGGTAGGTTTGGCATTGTGCTCTCGCCAGATTACAGATGAAACAATGCTTTTTGAGATCTTGGGTTATTGTTTCATAATCTAACTCTTCTTTAAACTTCCTCATAACTTTCTTCCTGACTTGTCTGCTGTGTTTCTTTGTCTTCATGATGCTGTTCTAGCAATCCGCTGAACAGCTGGGTTCATAATCACATTTCAACAGGATGACTCAACTTATTTGCTCTGAATTTGGGGACAATATGAGAGCAAAGGGTTTTGCACACAGATGCAACCCACACTATTCAGATTATGATTGTAAAACTTTTATTTTCTTTCCACTTTAGTTCTATTTGTTCGGGTTTGGCGCAGGAGGAGTCAGCAACCTTTTCCATTCAGAGAGCCTCTTTTGCCCCCGCTACTACGAAATAAAACTCGCCTAGAGCCACAACAAATGATTTTTATGTGCTACATAAAATGTTTTATTGTGAAAGATTAAAAGAAAATATACTTGAATGTATTTCTATATTCAGAATAAAATTAATCCTTTATTACCAAAGATAAAAAAAAATGTACAATGACGTGAACCTTTTCTATAAATATGAAAAATAAAGAAAGACAGGTAGTTTGAATATAGTTATTTTAAAAAGCCTGTTGTAGATATTCAGAGCACATTCTGCACATGAACTTGCTGAAAATCTCCTGAATTGACAATTTGCTGCATTCATAATCAATTCCTTTTTGGTTTTGTAGGAACCACAGGTTGCAAACCGCTAGTCTAGGGCATCGAATCCTGATAAAATGTGCTGAAGTTTACGGACGTAATGTGAAATAGATGGAGGCGGATGAATAGTTTTGCATGCGTGTGTGTGTCTGGATCATAGAACCTTATTTTTGTCCTGTGTGTCCACCTCTCCAGGCCCGATGTGTTTGAGCAGCAGGGCGAGGGCTTTGGGAGACGGGTGTCGTGTGGCCAGGTGGAGGGGGGTCATGCCCTCCAAATCCTTCTGCAGACAGTTGGCACGCCTGGACAGGAGCAACTTCAGGAAACGCACGTTGCCCTGCAAACACACCACTGTGGTGAACCGCGCTGATGGGAATTTCAGAAATCAGCCATTCTTAACGGCAGTCATGAACCGGCAGCGGTGTCACACACACTCTCACACCCACAGGGCTTTTTCAGCGGCGTCTGCTTCAATCCGCAGGTCATCCATCTCCGTCCCCTTCCTCCTGCCTCGCCACTGAGCGCTTGTGATGAGCTGTTAAACAGTAAACAGCGGCCACGTCTGCCTGTCACCCCCCTCCACATCATTATCACCCTCACTCCTGGCCTCTTTAACTACCGGGCCCCCTGGGTGATGCATCGCAGCGGAGAGCTCAGGCGACGGCGGCATGTCCACGCCGTGTGCACGTGTGGCCGCGCTTTTGTATATTTGCCTTTCTGAGGATGCAAAGCCACAGTCTGACAGATCTATCTTGTGTGTGAGGATGCATCTCGACTGTGGAGGAGAGCGTGTGTGTTTGTGTGGGTAGATGCGCGCGCGGTTGTGTGTGTGTAATCCTGTCCTCTCCATTCTCGGTCCAATTAGATCAGTAATCCCTGGTCTCTCTTGCTGTCTCAGCCACTTATTGATCAGATGTCAAAGAGACAGGGCTTCCCAGCACTTGCATCCCCCAACTCAAACACATACGCACACATGCACACACACACGGACACACTTCCCATCGCTGAGATCCTACCCAATAATCTATTACCTCCCATCTCTTCTTAACGATATGATGATCCTGCATCAAATGTAGTGACATTAGTATTATTGTCACATGCAGCTGTGTTACAAAAGAGCATGTTCCTGTTTGTCTCTTAAGCATGACGTGGAATAAATCTTTACATATAAAAACATGAGTTACACTGCAGAAACACAAAAGTATTTTTGATCTCGTTTCTAGTGCAAATATCTTAGTGCACATGAAATGAGACAAAACTAACTAACAAGTGAGATTTCAGCAAGAAATAGGCGCTTGAATATCGATGGAGCGGTACAAGACATTTTCCCCATATAATAAGAGTAAAATATCTTTCTTCACTGGCAGATTATTTCACTTATACTAGTACTTTTTCATCAATATTAAGGAATTATTGACTTAAAACAAGTTCCTGGTTCTTGCTGAAAATTTACTTGTAGGTTATTTCAAGATATTTGCACTAGAATCTTGTTTGAAAATACTTTGTAAGGTTTTGTGCAGTGTAAAAACTCACAGCTACAGTGTTTGTCCTTAATCATTACGGATTAATCAATAATACCCCACATAAACCCTCAGGCTTTGGTGGCAGCCACTAGGGGTCACTAGCTCCCCACTTGAGCTCATTTAACTTCACTTTGATTTTGATGGACAGCTTTTTTTTTTTTACCATGTTTTACAAAATGTATAAAGAACAGTAAATGCTTGAGTGAGCTCCACTGTGCGTCTGTGGGCGTCGGTACCTTCTGTGCTGCCAGGTGCAGAGCGCTCCTCTGGCTGTGGTCCGTCTTGTTGACCGAGGCGCCGGACTTCAGCAGAACCTCAGCGCAGTCCAGCCGGTCGGCCAGCACACAGTACATCAAGGGGGTGCGGCCAAACTGGTCCTCATGGTCCCTCAACTGGGGCTCCGCTACACACGCACAGTCAGAGTTAGTTATTCTGCGTTTGAAAGAACAAGTTTTACAAATTTACTCATTTCTGCTCCTTGTCAAAGTAATTTTTAAATGCACAAAAACGTCTGTTTTCCTTCACATCCAGCTTTCCTTCACGTCTACCCACTAAAAATGTCTAAAGAATGTAAATAAACTATGTTTTTTTTTCTTTATATATTTCACTTTTTAGGTTAATCTTGAAACTTTTAGTTATTAATTCTCAGGTATATAATATGATAAAGAGGCTCATCTTCCTCTTCTGTTCTTCAAAACAGGAAAGACAAGAACAAATCAGGAAACAAGAAAATTTAAAAAAAAATGTATATTTTAAATGTTTTATACAACTGAGACTTTGACAAACATGGCTGGATGAGCCCTTTTCTCCCAAACCAACACAAATTTAAAAACATACCATTTGCTAAACTCAACTGGAACTGTCTGTTTTATTTAGTTGAGACTAACTGAGCCAACAAGCTGCAGTGAAACATCTCCTACTCACTGTTACTGTTAAGTATGGTAGAGGATGTGTGATGCTTTGGGCTGAGAATCCGTCTGGAGGTTTAATGCTAGTCACTGACTTGATGCAATGTGATTTCCTGAGACAGAAACTTTTAAAACTACTTTAAATAATTAACTGAGTTTAATGCACTGATTATTAACTACAATCAGAATGCAAGTGTGATTAAATTGAAATGATTTTCTTTGCAAAGTGCCTCAAGATGACATTTGTTGTGAATTGGTGCGATGTAAATAAATTAGATTTAACTGGCTTCTCTCACAAAGGCCTGCAGAACCCAGCCACAGTGGATGTTACTGTGTGAACCATTTCAAATGTTGACATTTTAAATAAAAATCTGGTCACCTCCACCACAAAATGGAAAATGCTTGATTTGTTCTCCAGGTAGAAAATCAACTGTCCTGTATCGGGATCCAGTAATATAGAAACCATGGACCCACAGAGTCTCTTAATAACATTAGCATGCAGAATTACAGAAATATAAGCAATGCATTTAAATATAAAATCAAAAGGAAATGCAACTTTCTGCAGCTACTCTTTTTGATTTCATAAGATTTTAAATAATGAGGTTGTGTGCTTTATTTCAGAAATGTGAACTCAACTCGCCTTGTTGTACTTAATAAAGTATATTTTTATCTTGTGTAGGGTCTATTTTTATTAAAAGTAGAAATTAAATGATTGTCACATCTTGAATTTCACAATATGTTTCTATATATTACATTTGTGGCTCAAATTTTATTCTGTAAGAATGAGGAGAAAATGGACTAAAACGGCTGCTGATCTACACAGATTGTGTAAAGAAACCCCTCGCTCCTTTCGCTACATGCTATTGCATAAGGCCAAGTGCTGAATTTTAAAATGTACCCAAATGAAATGTTGGGACTGTTTTACATTCTTCGATTGTCAGGTTTACACATGTTCAGCAGGTGTGCTAGTACTGTCAGAGCGTACTGCAGCAGAGGGAGCTACTGATGAACGCCAGCGTGTGTCTGACCTGTGATGAGTTTGACCAGGGCGCTTCTATCTCCGTTGACAGCTGCCGCGTGAACCTGCAAGCCGGGGGAAGCTGATTCTGGGCTGGACGTCGCTGAGGCCTGCAACAAAAACACAGTGAAGGTCACAACTCAACCTAAAGCAACATACGCTTACTTATCGAGTGGGCA
The DNA here is from genome assembly GCF_001443285.1 of Poecilia latipinna. Classification (NCBI taxonomy): domain Eukaryota; kingdom Metazoa; phylum Chordata; class Actinopteri; order Cyprinodontiformes; family Poeciliidae; genus Poecilia; species Poecilia latipinna. Next base: position 226,048 of record NW_015112627.1, read on the forward strand.
ACATAATGAGCCGAGACAGCTTCCTGTCTGTCCTCCTTGCTCTGAGCAACACCAGTAGCTCAGTAGCTCTCTATAGAGATGGCTTGCATTAAATAAGACAAACTTCGGAGAGTAAAAATGACAGAAATTTTAGAGGAAAAACATCAATTTAGCAAACCTGGAGGTGAAGGGGTTGGTTTGCATTTTTCTGTAGTCCAAATGAAATAAAAGCCACAGAGGAGTCTATAGTAGATCTAAAAATCACTCCTGACACTGCTGTAAAAATTCAATATGTTAGTGAGGCAACAATTAAATTAAAACGAACACTAGTACTACATATTGAACCAGTTTCTGATCAGATTTTCACCACTCGGCCTTCCTGAGTTCACAGTTATGGTCAATCATAGCAAATCCAAAAAAGATTAAAATAATGTTCAGCTGTCCTGGTAGAATATACCCGACATTTTCTCAATTAGATCCTTCAGCTAAAACCATATTGATTCTTTTGATTTGAAAGAATCAAAAATAATTTCTCTGTACAAAGGTATCAACCAGGAGAGGAGCATAAACAATTCCTCAGGGATGGCAAAAAGCACTAAATCTGGACATTTCTCCAAGTTGAAGAAAAGACAAAATGGAAACTGACCACTGAAAAAGCAAAATTAGAAGAGGCAAATTAACAGCATAACACAAATAAATAATATTGTACAGTTACCAAAAATAGCATAATCAGATTAAAAGAAATTAGTAGAATAATTTTAGAAAGTATACAAGATATTTGTACACATAAACCATTTACAAGAAATTAGAAAAATCAGGAAGGATGTGCAAATAACAGAAAGGATGTAAAGTGATGGTTAATGGTCAGCTGGGAAGGATCTGTGATAGCGCTCCTTTGTGCACCAAGGATCTGACAGTCAATCTGACAGATTAGGAGAACATTTAGTCTGTCACTAAAGGAGACATTATTACGTTTAGACATTTATTTAATTTCCCTTTGGGATCAATAAAGTATTTTTGAATTTGAACTGAATTTGTCCAACAGTGATGTTACTTTAACTAGATTTCTTCTGTCTCCCACCAAGGGGTCATATTTAGGACATCCTGTAGGAATGAAGAACTGATGGCGGTTCTTCTAAAGAAAACTCCCAAAACCATGTGGCTCAAATTTCCAAAAACCTTTGTGGAAGAATAAATATGCTAAAACCAAACTGGAAATTTTGGGACAGAATTCTTAAAATAAATGTTTGGCACAAAAACAAAACTGCACATCTTGAAAACAACACCTACATGACAGATGGCGGTGGTGGCATCATGAGTACAGATGAAAATTAAATGAACAATTCCAGCTATCAGTCAGTCCAAAACCTTTAGGTGGGAGTTAATATTTTCAGTATTGTGGTGAAAGCAGGGATACATCTAAACCAATAAAAGAGCAACTTCACAGGAGAAAATTACAGTTTTCTAATCTTTACACCTAATCTGATAGAAACTCTGTAGGATGACAAGAACAGGGGCTGTGGACAAACGACGTCTTCACAATCTGACAGATTAGGAGAACATCAGGAAGCTAGAATGGGCAAATATTTTATTAAATAGAAGACTGAACGCTGAAATTAAATGTAAAGGTGCTTCAGCAGAGATTTAGTTTAAGAGTGCACACACTTACGTGGCTAGACTACTGCAGTTCTTTTAATTCTTTTAATACTTTTGCCCAAATCAGATTTTCCAGGTTTAATTATTTACAAATTAAAGATATTTGTTAAATTACAAAACCAGGATTTTTAAAAATATATTTTAAACCATTTGAGATTCCTAAAACATACCTCGACGCACAAAAAAAAAAAAAAAAATTCCAATAACTGATGGTGTAAAGTGTGTGTGTGCGCGCGCACGCTGATACATGTATGCTGGACGTCTCCTCCTGCTGAGGGGGTTAAATCTCTTCCTGGCCCCACTTAACCAGAACCCAGTGAAAGCTGGGTAATCTGCAGACAGGAAGCAGCTGGGGAGGGGGGACCCTGTGTGAGCATGTAGGAGGGGGGTCTCTCTTCATGTCTTATTCATGTCTCATTAATACTGCAGCAAGCCTGGCTGTGTTCGTGTGTGTGTGTGTGTGTGTGTGTGTGTTGGGTTGGGAGATGTGGGGATGAGCCCTGCGGGGCAAAACACAGAAATCAATTATTGCCCCTAAACACATAAACGCTCGAGGCACAAACTCCTAGTTACAATGAGAGAATTTTTCTGAAACATTTTCATCACTGTGTCTAGAAACAGATCTGATTTAGCACTGGAGATGCACCAATCAATCAATCAGAGAGAGGAGAGAGAGGAACCTGGCAATTTTCCCTTTAAGGGCTCAGATCCCCAATCACAGGTCAAATACTGAAAAGAATATTTAGATTTTCACTAACGGCACCAACTAAGATGGATTTGAACAATCTTAGAAACCAGATGGAGGTAAGTGGCATATCCTCTGAAATAATCCTGGAACCTCTTTGTGACGGACACAGAACTACTGCATCTATTAAAGGACTTTAAAGGGTTTTACTGTGATAGAAAAAAAAAATCGAAATGATCAGTTAGAAATCAGCAAAGAAACTCCTGATCACTGGCTCTCCATTTTATATATGGAAGGATGGATGAATGGATGAAGCTTTTATGTAAATACCACCATGAAAGAACCTGGTTGGAGATTTTTATTTTTAAACTCAGATGTTTATTTTGTACACAACAGAACGAGGCATAAAGTCTTTCCCCCCAACCTTTTCTACTCTCCTCAACACTTTTTAGGACCAGGAATCTTTGAAAATTGTCAAAGAAATGATGAAACTCCTCCAGGTTGCTGCTCTATTTTCTTCTTGTCCCACTCTTCCTCCCTCTGGTCACCTCATAAACAGCGCTCATGTAGACACTGCGTGCAGCATGGCAATTACTTGTCATGCTTCTTGCTTTCTCACGCTCCGCCAAGAGGTGGTAGGGACCTAACACAGGGAACATCTTTGTGTGTGAAAAAGGGGCTTAGGTAGAAAAGAAATGGAAGATGCAGCACCATAAAGGTGTGTGTGTGATTATGTCGCTGCGTGAGTGCTTGGAACATGTGCCGCGTCATGGAAAGTGATCTTCCGTGAGAGGCAGAGCATTTTTACGGCCACTTCACCAAAATTAACCACAAGCTTCTCTAAACATCTCTAATTAACAACGATTGCTCAGACAGAAGTGTGCACATACACGCATGCAGCTTTCAATTACTAATATTAAACATGTGCAGAAAGAGCAGACATTTTACAAAGGGCTTCACTAGATTTGATGTTAAAATCATGTTGCAAAGACTTTGTTTCTCCTTGTAGTCTGAACTTTTCTTGCACCATGAAAATTTTTTCCCTCCCTCAAATTTTTCCACATTTTTTTTTCCACTTTAAACTACAACCACTTAGGTATTTTACAGCATGTTGACTAACACAGCTTCGACCACTGTTATGAAATGGGAGGGAAATGATACAAGGTAAATCTTTTCCAAATAAAAATCTGAAAAGTGTGCCATGCGTTTGGACTCAGCCCCCCCTGAGTCATTTATTTGTAGACTGTTATTATGCTGCAGTTCCAGCTGCAAGTATTTTGGGGCTTATTTCTGGCCACTTTGCACTCAAAGACACAGCAATGTTTACTCATTCTTCTTTGCAAAATAGCTTAAGCTTGGATGGAGAGCGTTTTTGAACAGCAATTCTCAAGCCTTGACACAGATTCTCAATTGAATTTGGGTCTGAACTTTGACTAAGCCGTTTTATCAAATGAAAGTGCTTTGATTTTAACCATTCCACTGCAGTCATCTGCTGGTTTTTCTCCAGTTTTGCCTGAGTTATTTGTTTGTGACAACTATGTCTGAGTTGAAGAACAGTTTTCTCGCAGCATGATGATGTTACCGCCATGTTTTACTTTGAGGATGCTGTATACATGGTGATGGGCACAGCATCCTGTGTCAGATTTTAAAGCAAACCAAAAACAGCTTCTGTCAGGCTTTCTTTCAGAAATAGCCTTCTTCTTCTTATTATTCTTCTTCGTGTGAGAGGAGGGTGAGTGGAGAGCGGAAGAAGAGCGAAAGAGAGAGCGATTGTATATTTTCTATCTTTGGTTTTTTCTTACTGTTTTTTCACTTGGGGTTTTTGTTCATTGTTTAGTTGTGATTTTGTGTTAGTTTGTCACATTTTAAGGGGTTTTTGTTTGGGTTCCGGTGTGGCCGTCAGGCGTGCCTGGCTGGCCGGCGTCTGATGACGACATGGTGTCTGGTGGTGGGGCTTTCTCCACGCTAACGCGGAAGAACGGCGTCAAGGTGGGTGCCGGTTCTCCGTGTAGCGTGGAGGAAGTTTGTTTAGCGGTCAGGGAAGTGGTTGGACATGGGTCCATTAGATTGGCAGCTCGCATGAACGGAGCTGTCGTTCTATTTGTGGAGAAGGTTGAGCAGGCTCAACGGCTGGTCGAGGTGGCTGTCACGGTGGACGGCGTGTTTTTGCAGGTTTCGCCCTTGACGCTGCCTGCGACTAGGGTGACCTTGTCGAACGTGCCGCCGTTCATCAGTGATGATTTTTTGGTTAAGGAGTTGTCAAGGCACGCGAAGGTAGTGTCACCCATAAAGAGGCTTCAGGCTGCAAATCGCCGTTATTGAAACATGTTGTCTCCCATAGGAGACAGCTGTTTACGATCCTTAATCGGCGAGATGAGGAACTGAATTTAAGCTTTCGTGTTAGAGTAGACGAATTTGATTACATCCTGTTTGCAACGTCCTTTAATATGAAATGTTTTGGCTGCGGCCAGGAGGGGCACATTGTAAAAGTGTGTCCCGACAGGGCTGGGCCGGCCCCGCCGAGTGCGGCGAAGCAGCAGCCTGCTGCTGCTGAGCAGGTGGAGGATCCACCTAATGAGGCTGCCGCGGCGGGGCCCGCTGCAGAGGAGCGGGCGGAAGGTATTGTTGAGGGTTCAGTAGTGGATGGTGAGGAAGCTGTGAAAATGAGTGTATGTGTGGGAAAGGATGGAAGCACGCTGCTTTAACTTATGATAAGGGTTTTAAAGAAATTTTACG
>NW_015112627.1:235347-235880 GCF_001443285.1 Poecilia latipinna
AATGAGTGTCCTTTTTGCAGTCTGTCCGAGAGTGCTTTTCATGTTTTTATAGATTGTGTACGGTTGACTAGTTTTTAAAAATTTTTAATGAGAATTTTTAGCCTTTTTGGCGTAGTTTTTACCAATTATGTTTTTATCTACGGTGTGCATTACAGTCGAACCACTAGTTTTAAATCCCGGATTTTAAATTATTTAATCGCTGAGGCCAAAATGGCAATTTATTTAACTCGACGGGACAAAATGCAGGCTGGACCTCAACTCGATGCCGTGGCTCTGTGGAAGTGTAACATCAAAGCCAGGTTGAGGTTGGAGTTTTGTTTCCACAGAGCCACCAGGGTTTTAAATAGTTTTGTACAATTGTGGGGTTTTAATAATGTATTGTGCACCATTTCAAATCAGGGAGAACTACATTTTAACAAGCTTCTAATTATTATTGTTTTTATTTAGTTTTCATTGACCTGACTATGTAACAGTTTGTTAAATTATTGTAAATAAACGTTTTGTTAAAAAAAAGTTCTTCTTCCTCTTCTTCT